>NC_133330.1:22101683-22198676 GCF_042186555.1 Aquarana catesbeiana | reverse complement strand
CAATCTATCAGAGAATGGAGATAAGCCGACTTCCTGAAGTATCATCCCACTCCTAGAGATACATTGTATTCTGTATACCGCCATTTATTTTTATTTTTCTCCACATTTACATGTACACCAAGATGTGAAGCTCACATGAGAATCCCCGTCAGAGTCCCCCCTCTCACATCAGAGTCCTCATCAGAGTCCCCCCCTTACATTAGAGTCCTCATCAGAGTCCCCTTTACATTAGAGTCCCCCCTTACATCAGAGTCCCCATTAGAGCCCTCCTTTACATAAGAGTCCCCATCAGAGTCACTCTTTACATGAGAGTCCCCACCAGAGTCCCTCTTTACATCAGAGTTCTCATCAGAGTCCCCCCTTACATGAGAGTCCCCGTCAAAGTCCCTCTTTACACGAGAGTCCCCCATTAGAGCCCTCCTTTACATAAGTGTCCCCCATTAGAGTCCTCCTTTACATGAGAGTCCCCATCAGAGACCCTTCTTACATAAGAGTCCCCATCAGAGTCACTCTTTATATGAGAGTCCCCATCAGAGTCCCTCTTTACATAAGAGTCTCCATCATTGCCCCCCCTTACATGAGAGTCCCCATCAGAATCCCTCTTTACATGAGAGTTCCCATCAGTCCCCCCTTACATGAGAGTCCCCATCAAAGTCCCTCTTTACACGAGAGTTCCCATCAGAGTCCCTCTTTACATAAGAGTCCCCATCATTGCCCCCCCTTACATGAGAGTCCCCATTAGAGTCCCCCCTTACATCAGAGTCCCCATTAGAGCCCTCCTTTACATAAGAGTCCCCATCAGAGTCCCTCTTTACACGAGAGTTCCCATTAGAGTCCCTCTTTACATAAGAGTCCCCATCATTGCCCCCCCTTACATGAGAGTCCCCATCAGAGTCCCTCTTTACATGAGAGTCCCCACCATTGCCCCCTCTTACATGAGAGTCCCCATCAGAGTCCCTCTTTACACGAGAGTTCCCATTAGAGTCCCTCTTTACATAAGAGTCCCCATCATTGCCCCCCCTTACATGAGAGTCCCCATCTGAGTCCCTCTTTACATGAAAGTTCTCATCAGAGTCCCTCCTTTCATGAGAGTCCCTATTAGAGTCCCTCCTTTCATGAGAGTCCCTATTACAGTCCTCCTTTACTAAGAGTCCCCATCAGAGTCCCTCCTTTCATGAGAGTCCCCCATTAGAGTACCCCTCCACATGAGAGACCCCATCAGATTTCCTGCCTACATGAGAGTCCCCATTAAAGTCCCCCCCCCACCAGAGAGTCCCCTCTTACATGAGAGTCCCCATTAGAGCCCCCCTCCACATGAGAGACCCCATCAGATTTCCTGCCTACATGAGAGTCCCCATTAAAGTCCCCCCCCCCCCACCAGAGAGTCCCCTCTTACATGAGAGTCCCCATTAGAGTCCTCCCTTACATGAGAGTCCCAACCAGAGTCCCCTCCACACATGAGAGTTTCCACCAGAGTCCCTCCTTACATAAGAGTCCCTCCTTTCATTAGAGTCCTCCCTTACATGAGAGTCCCTCCTTACATTCGGATCTCCCCGTACACCAGAGGGCTGGATAAAATTCTGCAGTGGGTCTTCTGATTTGGCACACGGGATGTAGTTTGGAGACCCCAGACTTTTAGACTTTTTTTTTTATTGTTGTTGCTCTAGTCAGATTTCACATCCCTGAAGGTCCTCACAAGGACTGACACATAGAGAGCTCTGACTGCGCTGCAACTGTTTTTATGTAGATGCAGCTGGAACTGCCGTACTTCCTATTTTATAAAGGTCACTCGCTATATGAGCCATGAAAACAGAATGACTGGGAATATCCCCAGCAGTACACAAACAGTTCTCATGATCCCGACCCCGCGTGTCTCCATCTGTGAGAAGGAAGAATGCCGACATTTCACCGCAAACCAACTGTCACTCCTCTAAGAGCGTCCTTAAGACCATGACTTAAAGAGCGACTCCGGCCCAACACCTAAATACACACAGGAGGTTCTTTTACTTTCCATATGATTTGTAAAGTAATGTACACATGTGATCCATCCAACCCAACTATACTACGTATATGACAGATACAATATACAGTATACTATACTATACTGTATTCAATATATACTATTCTATATGGAATATACAATATACTATACAGTATTCAATATATACTATTCTATATGGAATATACAATATATACTATACAGTATTCAATATATATTATACTATACAGTAATCAATATATGCTATACTATATGGAATATACAATATATACTATACTATACTATACAGTATTCAATATATACTATACTATATGGAATATACAATACATACTATATAGTATTCAATATATACTATTCTATATGGAATATACAATATATACTATACAGTATTCAATATATATTATACTATACAGTAATCAATATATGCTATACTATATGGAATATACAATATATACTATACTATACTATACAGTATTCAATATATACTATACTATATGGAATATACAATACATACTATATAGTATTCAATATACTCTAAACTATGCAATATTCAATATATACTATATGGAATTTACAATATATACTATACTATGCAATATTCAATATATACTTTACTATATGGAATATAGAATATATACTATACAGCATATACTGTACAATATACTTTACTACTATATGGTATAGACAATATACTATTTTATATGTCATATACAATATACTATTCTATATGTTATAGACAATATACTTTTCTATAAGGCATATACAATATATACTATACTGTACAGCATATACAATATACTCTATACCAAGGGTCCCTAAACTTTCTAAACAAAGGGTCCGGTTTTACTGTCCTTCAGATTTTAGGGGGGGCCGGACTGTGGCCATTGGGAGTAGAAAAGATCCCGACATCATTGAGAGAAAAATAATGCCCCATCATTTGTGTCACCGGGAGTAATTGTGCCCCATCATTGGTATCAGTGGAAGGAATTGTGCTCCTTTGTTAGAATCACTTGGAAGGAATTGTCCCCCATCATTGCAGAGTCTGGCTGCAGCCATTTTAACTGTGGGCAGCTGAAGCCGCTGCCTGTTCACTGCCTGGATTTACACAGGCACACGCAGAGGCACACCTCCAGCTCTGCAGCTCTCATTGGCCCTCTTATGACCCATCACCCCTCCCTTCCTGGCAAACTCTCATGAGAGTGAGAGAGCTGTGCATGATGTCATAAGCCTAGGCTAATGACCAGACAAGAAACAGGAAGTGGGCTGTATAAGGGATTTACTGGCAGAAAAAAAAAAATGTTTTACTATCCAAAGTTAAAACAGCAACAAGAGCAGAAGATTTAATAGATGGAAAGATGAAAAAATGACTGAAGGTCCGCTTTAATGGTCATAAAGTTATGGCTGATCCGTGTATCCATTTTTAAAAATTTTCTATATTTTTTTTTTTTCACGAAAGTGGAGTTACCCTTTACGTTCTAAAGGGTACATAGCTCCCTATGTATGTTCCTCTGTCAGACCACCCCGAATAATAAAAATTATGTCCCGAGCCATCTGTGGATGGGAAGGAAACAAGACATCAGTCAGACGTGGCGGGATGTATCGGGGAATATATATATGGCCGCTTCCTGTCATTTGTACACGCACAGCTCATTCGCATGTCAGCGGGCCGAGAGGAAAAAAAACAGGACATTTCTCAGCTGGCGGGTCTAATGCAACAGATAATTACATAATGAGTTTTCTGGACATCTCCTCTAATTAAGGGCTGAGAGTGCACGGTGAAGCCAGATTCGATTTCAAGGCCGGCACAGGGGCTGTTTAATGGGATTACGGCGGAGCCCTCGCGGTCCAGGTAGTGGCTTTATTGGGCCGCGTGCGTGCAATCACCTTCCCAACACGAAGGCCGGGGGATAATAGGCAATATATTATCATCTCTGTGTACTGGAGGAGCGGCTCTTAAAGGCAACCTGTCAGGATAGGAATGAGGGCCGCCATTGCTCAGCTGTTATGGAAGACGAAGATGACAGCCTTCAAACCCAAAAACAAAAAAAATGTCATAGACAGTGCCTTGAAAAAAAAAATGATACGTTTTTGTGGGAAATATTATTAATATTATTATAAATTATTATTAACATTGTTTTATAGATTAATATTATTATTATAAATATGATTATAAAATACTGTTATTATTATTTTTATTATTAGTATTATTAATTATAAATATATTATAAAATCAGATTGTGCACAACAGGGCAATTGCCCCCCCTTCCGAAAATATCACACTGACATGTCACTTGCTCTGCCCGAGTCTCGCTCTCTGTCTCACATCAGCCGATCAGCGGCGCAGAGAGAGAGACTCGTCTAGTGTAATTACGCCGCACTGCCGGTCTGCCGCTGGATGCCTGGACCAGGAGGAGGTGGGTGGAGCTGCGCCGCTGGCTTGGCCTCCTCCCTGCACTGGTTGCTAGCGCCTTGGCCGTCTGGCGTCTAGCAACGAGTGACGTCAGTGAGTCACATCGGAGTCTCAGAACTGACGTGACAGGAGCTGGAGCCTCAAACAGGGGTGGATCCAGTAGGGGGGGCAACGGGGCAATTGCTCCCCCCCCAAAAAATAGTGAGCGGGTGAGCCGGCAGGTGACTGAGCAGGCCGGCAGGTGAGCGAGCGGACGGGCAGGCTGCTGAGCAGGCCGGTGAGTGAGTGAGCATGCCGATGAGTGGTCAGGCTGGTGAGCGCGCTGGCGTGTGAATGAGTGAGCAGGCAGGTGTTCTCTCAGGAAGCCGCTACCCATCTGAATATGCAAATGAAGTGATGTTGCGGCCATCTTGGTACACCCACACTCATCCACAGTAAGCCTAGAGTTATAAGTCGGCAAGCGGACATCTTTATACACCCACCAGAGTCTTGCTTTTCATAGTTATTTTCAACAGTAAACTCAACTTATATTTCACTATATAAGCTGAGTTTACTGTTAAAAATAACTGTAAAAAGCAAGACTCCGGTGGGTGTATAAAGATGTCCGCTTGCCGACTTCTAAATCTAGGCTTACTGCAGACAAGTGCGGGTGTACCAAGATGGTCGCAATACAACGTCACTTTGGTTGCATTTTCTGATGGGTAGCGGCTTTCTTACATTATCCCTCACCGTCACTGTGCAGACGCGGGCAGCAGAGAGATTACATCATCTCTTACTGCCCACCCTCACTCTGGGACACAGCCACTGGCAAGTGACAATCCGCATCTTGTGGCAGGCGACATTGGCAAGTGACAATCAACATCTGGTGGCAGGAGACAATGACACGTGACAATCCGCATCTGGTGGCAGGCAATGGTTGCAAGTGACAAGCTGCATTTGGTGGCAGGCTTCGGTGGCAAGTTACACACTCAGGGCTCCACTTTTCACTTTTGATCTCATCTGACCAGAGCACCTTCTTCCACATGTTTGCTGTGTCCCCCACATGGCTTCTCACAAACTGCAAACAGGACCAATGGCTTTCTTCTTGTCACTCTTCCATTAAGGGCAGATTTGTGAAGTGCACGACTTATGCCCCGTACACACGAGCGGATTTTCCATTGGAAAAAACTTGGATGGTTTTTCCAACGGAATTCTGCTCAAGCTTGCCTTGCATACACACGGTCACACAAAAGTTCTCTGAACTTTCGACCGTCAAGAACACGGTGACGTACAACACTACGATGAGCCGAGAAAATTAAGTTCAATGCTTCCGAGCATGCGTCGAATTGTTTCCGAGCATACGTAGGAATTTTGCGCGTCGGAATTTGTACAGACGATCGGAATTTCCGATCTGAACTTTTTCTGACCGAAAAATAGAGGACCTGCTCTCAATCTTTTGCTGGCGGGAATTACGCCAGCAAAAGTCCGATGGAGCGTACACACGGTCAGAATTTCCGACCAACAGCTCACATCGGACTTCTGCTGGGGGAATTTCCGCTCGTGTGTACGGTGCATAATAGTTGTCCTGTGGACAGATTCTCCCACCTGAGCTGTGGATCTCTGCAGCTCCTCCAGAGTTACCATGGACCTCTTGGCTCTTCTCTGATGAATGTTCTCCTTGCCCGGCCGGTCAGTTTAGGTGGACGGCCATGTCTTGGTAGGTTTGCAGTTGTGCCATACTCTTTCCATTTTCGGATGATGGATTGAACAGAGCTCTGTGAGATGTTCAAAGCTTGGGAGATTTTTCTATAACCTAACCCTGCTTTATACTTCTCCACGACTTTATCCCTGACCTGTCTGGTGTGTTCCTTGGCCTTCATGATGCTGTTTGTTCACTAAGGTTCTCTAACAAACCTCTGAGGGCTTCACAGAACAGCTGTATTTATACTGAGATTAAATTACACACAGGTGGACTCTATTTACTAATTAGGTAATTGATTCCATTAGATTTTAGTTATGGGTATCAGAGTAAAGGGGACTGAATACAAATGCCCCCCCCCCACACTTTTCACATATTTATTTGTAAAACATTTTGAAAACCATTTATCAATTTCCTTCCACTTCACAATAATGTGCCGCTTTGTGTTGGTCTATCACATAGTGAACCAAAAGGTGTATACTGCGCTATCCCATAAAGTATTCAATAAACAAAAAAACATGTGTCTGTGAAGACCAAAAATTTCTTAATGCTGCTGCAACCATAAATGTGAGACAACCTCCACTTCAAAATACTATACAAAGAAAGGCTGCGCTGCTGTTGATTAAGTGAATGTGATCATGGACCATTTATATGGCCATAACATGTGCATCCATGTGTGATAGAAAACACTTCACGATATAAAAAAAGGAATAATAATTGTTAGGACAAACATTGAACGTAATTACCACCAATTTGAAACAAATGTGATTAAACTATATCAATGAACAGTCAAATATCCAGTATGTTATGCAACGTCCATACATAAACGTTCCTTTGCTGTAAAAGTCTTTCACCAATAAATAAGAAAGGTTATATAATGAACCACCACTCTTCTGATGATGTGAAACATGCAATGTTGTCACCCTGCAGATTGTGATGATAGGGAATTTCCTCCACCAAAAAAAACGATCTGCCCCTTACCAGATTTTCTGATCTCTTGTTAAGGAGATCGTGAGTGCAGGTGGCTATATCCCCCAGCCACTGGGTCTCTGTCAGAGGTATGGCTCCAAGGGTCACCTTTCAAGAGGTCCACTAGATGACATACTGGCACTCAGATCCCGAGAATAGATATATAAAAAAAAGAAGGAGCTCCATAGCGTAATCCTGATATTATTTATTAAAAAATCACAAGAAATACACTTACAGTATCGTAGCTTTAAAATCGCGTGTGCACACAAACTATGCCGGCCGGCTCACAGCTGCTGCCCGTCGCTTCCGGGATCAGCGATGTGGTGGTGACGTCAGCACGTCGCTCCTCCCTACGCCGTTTCGACAAAGCTGTCGTCTTCCTGGGGTTCGATAGCTACGATACTGTAAGTGTATTTCTTGTGATTTTTTAATAAATAATATCAGGATTACGCTATGGAGCTCCTTCTTTTTTTTATATATCTATTCTCGGGATCTGAGTGCCAGTATGTCATCTAGTGGACCTCTTGAAAGGTGACCCTTGGAGCCATACCTCTGACAGAGACCCAGTGGCTGGGGGATATAGCCACCTGCACTCACGATCTCCTTAACAAGAGATCAGAAAATCTGGTAAGGGGCAGATCGTTTTTTTTGGTGGAGGAAATTCCCTATCATCACAATCTGCAGGGTGACAACATTGCATGTTTCACATCATCAGAAGAGTGGTGGTTCATTATATAACCTTTCTTATTTATTGGTGAAAGACTTTTACAGCAAAGGAACATTTATGTATGGACGTTGCATAACATACTGGATATTTGACTGTTCATTGATATAGTTTAATCACATTTGTTTCAAATTGGTGGTAATTACGTTCAATGTTTGTCCTAACAATTATTATTTCTTTTTTTATATCGTGAAGTGTTTTCTATCACACATGGATGCACATGTTATGGCCATATAAATGGTCCATGATCACATTCACTTAATCAACAGCAGCGCAGCCTTTCTTTGTATACTATCACATAGCGATGCCGGCCCCGGGGAGAGGAGGAGGAGAGAACTGAGGCTTCGGGAGGCCACATCCGCTGGATGGTGGGACAGGTGAGTTTGTGTTTATTAAAAGTCAGCAGCTACACTTTTTGTAGCTGCTGACCTTTAATAAAAACAGAAAGGGCTGGAACTCCGCTTTAACACCTTCCCGCCCAGCCTATAGCAGATTGATGGCTGGGAAGTGGCTTTACCACCTTGATGACATCATAGGACGTCCTTCAGAATGGGCTGCTCGTGCGCACCCGGGGGCCCGCAGCAAGGCGATTGGTGGTGCGCTGTGTACACTGGACACAGCGCATCACTGATCATGGTAAAGAGCCTATGACTAAGCAACAATGATGTTGTGAAACACGTCAGCTGTTTGTCCTGCTTCTGTTGTCACATGAACGTTGACTATTCATTACAATAAAGGCTTTTATCGGAATGTGGCTGTCCAGAATCCATTTCTTCAATATTGCTGCACCTGGCTTCCACTTTGAGGAGGGAGTTTTCTTCAGTATACCACTTGGAACGGTTCACCCTTTTCTTAAAGAGCCTAAGGGGCCAAACCCAATCCCTAAAAAAAAAAAAAAAAAACAACCCCACACCATAATCCGCCCTCCATCAAATGATTTGGAGCAGTGCACAAAGCAAGGTCCACAAAAGCATGGATGAGTGGGCAGCACAGTGGTGTAGTGGATAGCTCTCTCGCCTAGCAGTAACAAGGGCCACTACCTGCCTGGAGTTTGCATGTTCTCCCTGTGCCTGCGTGGGTTTCCTCCGGGTACTCCGGTTTCCTCCCACCATCCAAAGACATGCTGGTAGGTTATTTGGCTTCTGTCTAAATTGGCCCTAGTATATGAATGTGAGTTAGGGACCCTATATTGTAAGCTCCTTGAGGGTAGGGACTGATGTGAATGTACAATGTATATGTAAAGCGCCTGTGTAAATTGGCGGCGCTATATGAGTGAATTTGGGGTGGAGGAACTTGACTGGCCTGCACAGAGTCCTGATCTCAAACCAGATAGAACAGCTTTGGGATGAATTAGAGCAGCCTTCTTGTCCACACAAATGCGCTTCTGGAAAAATGGTCAAACATTCCCATAGACACACTCCTAAACCTTGTGGACGGCCTTCCCAGAAGAGTTTAAGCTGCAAAGGGTGGGCCAACTCAATATTGAACCCTACAGACTAAGATTGGGATGCCATTAAAGTTCAAGTGCATGTAAAGGCAGGCGTCCCAATACTTTTGACAATATAGTGTATGTATAAGGCACAGGTTAAGGTTTATGTGTTGAAGGGGGGGGTTAGGTGTTCCGAGCTTACTTCAAGGGTGGGGGATAGTTGCAGATTTCACTTGTTCTTAGCCCTCCCTCACCAAAATCTACCAGAGCTGAAAACAAATGTATAGACTGTTAGGTTCTAAAAGTTTAACGTATCCAATGCCGCAAGCATTAATATTCCCATTTCTTACCTCAACAACAGCAGAGTCACACCGGGAACTATTGGAGGAACACTTGTGTTGGCTCACACACCATTTACAGAACCAGATAGAAGTCACACAGCTGGTGCACCTACAATGGAAAGAAGATGTGAATTCTGGGGGGCCACCATCATATCACACATCAAGAGTTCATCCAAAAAAAAAACAGCCTTGTTGGTCATTACATCACCTAAAAACCCTATAGAAACAAGTGTTTGCAATAATTGGTTCATTTCTGATGTCCTTCAGGATGATAACAAAAGCCACAGGAACTCAGTATGGCACAGAGTGAATTTCCAACTATTCTGGAAGGACCAACAAATGCACACCACCATCACCTTGGGCAAGGACTGTGGTGGTCCAGAAGCTCAGGTGACTCATTTAAGGATGGGCAGATATGCAAGATCCTCCTGAGGTGGTTACCCATCGATAGCTACTCAAAGAAAGAATCATAGTTTTGTTTTATACAGATTGCATACGCTGGCCTTTGATAGGGTGTCACAGAAGACTTTGAGGTCCATCTCAGTGTCTATATCTCAACAGTCCCAACTGTGCCCCCTTTACTGCTTTGGTGTCGCAGTGCATAATGCAAAGCACAATGGAGGGTCCACTCAAATGGGAATGGCCTCCGGGTACACCTACCCTGAGTTTGAACTCTACTATTGTTGTGCCTGTATAATAATGAAGCCAATCAAAATCTTCATGACATTTTTAAACCCCTATTAGGTGATACGTATGTGGATGTAGAACGTATGTTGGTTGAATGAATTTTGGTGTAGCGCTGGACCCCAGGATAGGTGGAAGTCGGTAGGTGGAAATAGGAAATCAGACTCCAATTTTAGAGGCAGCTCTCTGCCAACCGGGGTGTCCCAGAGGTTCCTTTGAGTATTCTTTTTTTTTTTTTTTATTAACTTTTTTTGAGAAAAAGGACAGAGAAAATAAAAACATTTACAATGACAAAATACGATAGGAAGAAGCATCCAAAACTGGAGTAAATTAGTGCTTGTACCATGGCCACAATATAGCAGTGTTCCAAAAAATATCCATCAAGGTGACCAACAGCGTTCCAACAAGGGAATTAAGTACAATAATGACATCAACTGTATGGCATTAATAGTGTAGATCAATGGTCTTTAAACTGCGGCCCAGGGGCTGAATGCGACACTTTGATTGCCTCTGTCCGGCCCTTGGGGCGCTATTCCTCCCACTGACACCAAAGATGGGGCATTAATAATTCCCCACCAAAGATGTTACATTGTTTACTCCCACTGATGCCAGGACATTTTCTTCTTCCAATGGCCACGGTTCGGCCCGCCGCCCCCCTAAAGTCTGAAGCACAGTAAACTGGTTCTTTGTTTAGGAAGTTTGGAGACCCCTGGTATCGATTCTAGAACCTGTGAAATGATGTGTCGGGGAGCCATCCGGCCATGGCATTCAACATATAGATATACAATAGAATGTAAAGTAGAGGAATCTGCTGTATCGTAAATGGTACGACCACCCTGAAAAAATAGACAGGAGGAAAAGGGAGGAAAGGAGGAAGAGAAGAGAAGGAAAAGAGTCTGTAGAGTATGCGACGAGACCTACTCTACGGCAGCCCCCAAAAATTCCATTCGCCTGCTCGCATTTTGCACGTGGATTTTGAGGGCTGGCGAGTGTGGGCTGCCTGGGAGCGGGGGTGCGAGCACCACTGGCAAGCCTGGGTTGTATGGGAGCCGTTCTCCCAGCGATCATAGGGGAAGAGAGAGGAGAGCCGCCGCTTGGTTGATTAGAGCGCCGGGAACATAACAGCTTTCATTTGAATAGCTGTGTGTTCCCCGTCGCTCGCCGTCATATACAGCACCTTCTCTTTGTCCGAGAACTTTGATAGACCATTCGTCCAATCCTGGGACAGGTGTTCTGTCCATCAAAGTTCCCAGGACAAGGGGGAGGGGCTGTATATGACGGCGTGTGGCGGGGAACACACAGCTATTGAAATAAAAGCTGTTATGTTCCCCATGCTCTGATCAACCAGGCGGCGGCGACTCTCCTCTCTCTTCCTCTGCACAGGTAGGCTTCATTAGTGACAAAGGCTGCACTGGGGACACAGGCTGCACTGGTGACACAGGCTGCACTGGGGACACAGGCTGCATTGGGGATACAGGCTGCACTGGTGACACAGGCTGCACTGGTGACAAAGGCTGCATTGGGGACACAGGCTGCATTGAGGACACAGGCTGCACTGGTGACACAGGCTGCATTGATGACACAGGCTGCATTGGGGACACAGGCTGCATTGGGGACACAGGCTGCACTGGTGACACAGGCTGCATTGGTGACACAGGCTGCACTGGTGACACAGGCTGCACTGGTGACAAAGGCTGCACTGGTGACACAGGCTGCATTGGGGACACAGGCTGCACTGGTGACACAGGCTGCATTGGGGACACAGGCTGCACTGGTGACACAGGCTGCACTGGTGACACAGGCTGCACTGGGGACACAGGCTGCATTGGGGACACAGGCTGCATTGGGGACACAGGCTGCACTGGTGACACAGGCTGCACTGGTGACAAAGGCTGCATTGGGGACACAGGCTGCACTAGTGACACAGGCTGCACTGGTGACAAAGGCTGCATTGGGAACACAGGCTGCATTGGGGACACAGGCTGCACTGGTGACAAAGGCTGCATTGGGGACACAGGCTGCACTGGTGACACAGGCTGCATTGGGTGCACAGGCTGCATTGGTGGACACAGGCTGCATTGGGGACACAGGCTGCACTGGTGACACAGGCTGCATTGGGTGCACAGGCTGCATTGGTGGACACAGGCTGCATTGGGGACACAGGCTGCACTGGTGACACAGGCTGCACTGGTGACAAAGGCTGCATTGGGGACACAGGCTGCACTGGTGACACAGGCTGCACTGGGGACACAGGCTGCATTGGGGACACAGGCTGCACTGGTGACACAGGCTGCATTGGGGACACAGGCTGCACTGGTGACACAGGCTGCATTGGGGACACAGGCTGCACTGGTGACACAGGCTGCATTGGGTGCACAGGCTGCATTGGTGGACACAGGCTGCATTGGGGACACAGGCTGCACTGGTGACACAGGCTGCACTGGTGACAAAGGCTGCATTGGGGACACAGGCTGCACTGGTGACACAGGCTGCACTGGTGACAAAGGCTGCATTGGGGACACAGGCTGCATTGGGGACACAGGCTGCACTGGTGACACAGGCTGCATTGGGGACACAGGCTGCACTGGTGACAAAGGCTGCATTGGGGACACAGGCTGCACTGGTGACACAGGCTGCATTGGGTGCACAGGCTGCATTGGTGGACACAGGCTGCATTGGCGACACAGGCTGCATTGGTGGACACGGGCAGGCTGCATTTTTGGGCACAGATAAAGTTGACGTTAATATTAATTTTAATAACTTAATTCTGCATAAAACATTTAAGTGTCATTTCATGAGATAATGTATGAGGGCGTGTTAGGGGCGGGGCAGGGTAGGGGTTGGGCGGGGCAACTGGTGGCGAGTAACCCTTGAGGCCTGGCTAAGTAACTCAGGACTTGAAATTTTGAGCCCTGCTCTACGGGACACCCCCAAGACAACCCCGAATCTGTAGAGCATCATGAGTCCTTGGTCTATTCTGAAGAATCATGGAAAGATGAAAGCACTAGAAAACTTGAATGAATCCAGTAAAGGTTTTCATTGCCACTATAAGAGGTCAAAAGATCAACACATTTCAGGGGCTGAAAATTCTTCTTCCATCGGGGATATGAAACAAGATAATAAAATAATATTAACCGAGGATCGAAAAATACAAACAATCTTTAACCTAATATACAGGGATGAGCATAATTACAAGAATATCAGTTCTAATGCTGGGTTAGATTAGAGATGATGTATTTTCGCTGTAGACCCTCAGTTTATAATATTGTATATTATTGTAAGTCTTAGCCCTGACGAGGGGGGGATTTTGAAAGCCTAAAACACAACTTTCCTGGACTCATTCAAGTTTTGTGGTGCTCTCATCCCTTCGATATTCTTCGGGCTACTCCAAGGATACTCTAGGACACTCCGGTTGGAAGAGCGTTGCCTTCAAGAAGTTGGGTCCTGATTTCTGACTTCCGCCTTCCCTGGGTTCCATTGTTCCACCAACACACATCGCGTTCATGAATGTGGCTTTTCATAGCCAACAACGTTGAGATATTCAGATCCAGAGACTATCCTAAAGTGCGGGCGGGCGGCCTTTAGAAGCAGTTTGTGATTATCTTACGATGTTTTAGGATGGATGTTGATGGTCCTCTCACAGTCATATATAATGAAATTGCTTTCGGCAATATGGATCCCTCCAACAGTGACACCCAGAGTGATGTTCACGTGATCTGCCAGAGATATAAAATGAGAGAAATTTCATCAGTATGGTGTTGAGAAGCTCTGCCGAGGTTCGCACTGGACGCAAAACATCAACTCAATAATGCAGCTAGCTGAAGGGTTTAATAAAAAGTAATAAAGGGAACACTATGCAATTTAATAATACAAAGATGAACATTGTTGCAAATCGCTTTTGCTTTGGAAACCAAAATGAACACTAGCAGTCCCCATATTTGATGCTCGAAAAAAAAAAAAAAAATAGCGTGATATTTGCTTGCAACAGGAAATTTCCTTAGACTGGTCACCATGATGTCATGGTTCTCACTATCCTCCTCTTCTTAATCTACCTAAATTTGTTATTTGTCAATTCACGTTCTTCCCCGTTTTAGCACTGCCCTTTTTCTGAGACTCCTATTTACATATTCAGTGAAAAAGAAGGAGGAGGCCGCACAGAACTGACCAATAAGGGGCTGCGCATATTTTTTCAAATTGGCTAATTTGACTGCAATGGCTTCATAATGCTTGAACCTTAGATGCCCAGACCATATGAAGCAACATCAATTTGTGTTGGGGATGGATTGTAGCTGACGGGGGGGGGGGGGGGGCTGGGGAATGTCCCAGGCCCAGCATCAGTGAATCTAAACATGGCCTTAGGCTTGTTGGTCAATAGGAGGAGGAGTAGTGCCCCATTGGTATTCGTGGGAGGAATAGCGTCCCATCATTGGTGTCAGTGGCAGGAAAAAGGCCCCACTGTTGGTGTTAGTGGGGGGGGATGGTGCCCCATCATTGGTGTCAGTGGGAGAAATAGTGTCCCATCATTAGTGTCTGTGGGAGGACTAGTGCCCCATCATTGGTGTTAGTGGGAGGAATAGTTCCCCATGGTTGGTGTCAGTGGGAGGAATAGTGCCCCATGGTTGGTGTCAGTGGGAGAAATAGTGCCCCATGACTCATGTCAGTGGGAGGATCATTGCTGTTAATGGGATGAATAGTATGCCATCATTGCTGCCAGTGAGAGGAATAGTGCTCCATTATTGGTATCAGTGGGAGAAATAGTGCCCCATCATTTGGGTCAGTGGAAGGAATAGTGCCCCATCATTGGTGTATGTGGGAAAATAGTGCCCCATCATTGGTCTCAGTGAAAGGAATAGTGCCCCATCATTGGTATCAGTGTGAGGAATAGTGCCCCATCATTGGTGTCGGTGGGAGAAATATTGCCCCGTCACTGGTTTCAGTGGGAGGAATAGTATCCCATCATTAATGTCAGTGGAGGAATATTGCCCCATCATTGTTGTTAGTGGGATAAATAGTGCCCCATCATTGGTTTCAGTGGGAGGAATAGTGCCCCATCATTGGTGTCAGTGGAAGGAATAGAGCCCCATCATTGGTGTCAGTGGGATGAATAGTGCCCCATCATTGGTGTTAGTGGGAGATATAGTACGCGCCATAATTGGTGTCGGTGGAAGGAATAGTGCCACATCATTGGTGTCGGTGGGAGGAATAGTGGCCCATCATTGGTGTCAGTGGGAGGAATAGCACCTCATATCATTGGGAGGAATAATGCCCCAAGGGCCGGGTAAAAGCTAGCAAAGGAGGCCACTGTTCTAAAACTACTTTGTCAGATTGACAATGAATTTCAAGAGCTAGAAAGTGTGCATTCCTAGTTCTTTGCTGCAACTTTCATGAATGTCCTTATGGAAAAAGGCACTGTGCTTGACTAAAAACTAACCAATGTGAAATATGTACGGAAATAGAGGCTATTCAAGATCTCTCTTTGTAGAATTGTTAGTTGCCTGGCTGTCGTGTAGATCTAATAGCTCTAGTACTTCCAATGGGACTGACCAGGAACAGGGATGCAAATAAGGAGCCCTGATTCTGTTATGACTTCACTGACTGCATGCATGTTCCAAGTACTGGAGACTGAAAATTTGGTAGTAAAATCACATTTTCAGAAGGTCGGTAATGGCAGACTCCCAACTTCTCCAGGACACGGAGAAGACTCCTCAAATCACTGTCAGGTCATTGATTGATTTTACTGGTTGCCTCATTGTGGTTGCAATTATTCCTCAAGCGTACAATTAGAGAGGTCACACACAGAAATCCATTAGGAAACACCGTGTAGGATTACAGCCGTAATAGGCCAAATTATCATTGCAATTTCACGGCAATTTGGATGTTAACCGTGACAACCCTTTTCCTCCGGGAGCAAACCCTTACATGACTACTGTTCAAATATCTGCGGCCAACGGAGTGGCCAATAAAAGGTACAAATAATTAGTATGTTACTGACGTCAAGATGGCACCACCACTGCCAAGGCTTGACTGAGCGAGAGTGTCTTCCTGTACCTTGGTTGGTGGGGAAGTCTGGGAATTTTTCCCGTGGAAGGAAGGAGCAGTGAGCCCACTTTTCTTTATCGACATTCACAATTCTGGCCGGCAAGTGAATGCCATTCCCATAGTCACAAGAAGAGTTCATCGACTGAAGACTGGGGAGGTTTCCAGTGATTTGGAGAATGATTGTCTAGAGATGAGTAGGAAGGAAAACCATTAGAGGTAAAAAAAAAATTCCAATAGGAAGATCTATACATCCCAAAAACATACCACTAGAAAAATCTATAGATCTCAAAACATTCCACTAGAAAAATCTATAGATCTCAAAACATTCCAATAGGAACAGTTATAGATTTCAAAACATTCTGTTAGGGTGATCCATAGATCCCAAAAACATCCTACTAGGAAGATCTACAGACCCTAAAAACATTCCACTAGAAAGATCTATAGATCCCCAAAACATCCCACTAGAAAAATCTATAGATCTCAAAAACATTCCACTAGAAAAATCTATAGATCCCCAAAACATCCCACTAGAAAAATCTATAAATCTCAAAAACATTCCAATAGGAACAGTTATAGATTCCAAAACATTCTGTTAGGATGATCCATAGATCCCAAAAACATCCTACTAGGAAGATCTACAGACCCTAAAAAGACATTCCACTAGAAAGATCTATAGATGTCAAAAACATTCCAATAGGAAGATTTGGAAATACCAAAAGCATTCCACTGGGATGATCTATAGGTTCAACAAACATTCCAATATGAAGATCTACAGATCCCAAGAACATTTCAATAAGAAGAAGATTTATAGATTCTAGATCATTCTGATAAAATGATCTACGGAGCCCTAAATCGTTCCAACAGTAAGATCAATATATCTTAAAAACAATCCAAAAGGAAGATCTATAAAATCACTAAAATATTCCACTAGAAAGATCATCAGGTTCCAAAAACATTGCAACAGGAAGATCTACAGACTCTGAAAACATCCCACTAGAAAACTCTATAGAGGTCAAAAACATTCCAATAGGAAGATCTATAAATCCCAAAAGCATTTCACTGGGATGATCTATAGATCCAAAATCATTCCAACAAGAAGATCTATAGATACAAAAAACATTTCAATAGGAAAAATCTATAGGTCCCAAAAACATTCCATCAGAAAGATCTATAGATCCCTAGAAATATTCCAATAGGAGGATCTAAAGATTCCAAAAATATTCTGATATGATGATCTATCGATACAAAAAAATTCCACTAGAAAGATCATCGGATACCAAAAACATTCCAACAGCAAGATCTATAGTTTCCAAAAACATTCTAGTAGAATGATCTATGGATCCCAAAATCTTTCCAACAATAAGATCTGTATATCTTAAAAACAATCCAATAGGAAGATCTATAGATGCCAAAATATTCCACCAGAAAGATCACCAGATACCAGAAACATTCCATCAGAAAGATCTATGGTTTCCCTAAAAATTCAGGTCAATCTATAGATCTTAAAAACATTCTGCAAGAAGGAGCTCTATATAAATGAACCTCAATTACCAAAAAAAAAGTTATCCCAACACCTATTTTTCTTTATTTTCCTTTATGCTCTGCACTTTACTGATCTGCACACACCGCTGACACCGGAGTCGCCTACATCCCACACAACTCTCACCTGAGTCTCGGAGGCGAAGTCGATTTTATCCGGGATAATTTTGACCGCTGGACACTGCTGCACCCCTCCCCTTGGATTGGTCCAGAACGCACCCTCTTCAGAATTAGAGCATTCTTGTTGCATGGAGCACCTGAAATAAGAAAGAAAACAAATATGACCAGTGATATACCAAAGGTACGAGTCCTGGACTCCTATGAGGAACAGATATGAGATACAGCTACTATGGTTTTTTTTTACATTCTTTTTTTATTAAAGCCTAAAAAATGTAGCTAAAATTACAGAGAGAGAGCAGCAGTGAGCCGTCTTTATTACAGGAAGCTCCTGCACAGAGGCAAAGTTTTACAATGGAGTTCAACTTTAGCTTTTTTTTTAAATACTGTGTATATATATATATATATATATATATATATATATATATATATATTGCGTTCTGTCATAAGGTTATTTTTTATAAAAACAGCATTTAGAGCAGGGCTCAAAATTTCAAGTCCTGAGCTACTAGCCAGGCCTTAAGGGTTACTGGCCACCAGTTGCACCACCCAACCCCTACCCTGCCCCGCCCCTAATTCCGCCTCTAAACACTCCCTCATAAATTATCTCATGAAATGACGCTGTTAAATGTTTTATGCAGAATTAAGTTACAAAAATAAATATTAACAACAACTTTATCAGCGCCCATCAGTGCTGCCTCACCAGTGCCCATCATTGCCGCCTCATCAGTGCCCACCAAAGCCGCCTCACTAGTGCCCATCAATGCAGCCTGACTAGTGCCCATCAATACCGACTCACTAGTAGCCATCCATGCAGCCACACCAGTGCCCATCAATGCAGCCTCACCAGTGCCCATTAGCACAGCCTCACCAGTGCCCATCAATGCAGCCTCACCAGTGCCCATCAATGCAGCCCATAAATGTAGCCTCACCAGTGCTAATGAATGCAGCCCATGAATGCAGCCTCACCAATGCCCATGAATGCAGCCTCACCAGTCCCCATCAATGCAGCCTCACCAGTGCCCATCAAGGCAACCTCACCAGTGCCCACGATTGCAGCCCATTAATTCAGCCTCACCAGTGCCCATCAATGCAGCCTCACCATTGCCCATCAATGCAGCCTCACCAGTGCCCATTAGAACAGCCTCACCAGTGCCCATTAGCACAGCCTCACCAGTGCCCATCAATACAGCCCGTGAATGTAGCCTCACCAGTGCCCATGAATTCAGCCTCACCAGTGCCCATGAATGCAGCCCATGAATGCAGCCTGACCAGTGCCCATCAATGCAGCCTGACCAGTGCCCATCAATGCAGCCTCACCAGTGCCCATCAATGCAGCCCATGAATTTAACCTCACTAGTGCCCATGAATGCAGCCTCACCAGTGCCCATGAATGCAGCCCATGAATGCAGCCTCACCAGTGCCCATCAATGCAGCCTGACCAGTGCCCATCAATGCAGCCTCACCAGTGCCCATCAGCGCAGCCTCACCAGTGCCCATCAATGCAACCTCACAAGTGCCCACCAATGCAGCCCATTAATTCAGCCTCACCAGTGCCCATCAATGCAGCCTCACCATTGCCCATCAATGCAGTCCCACCAGTGCCCATAAATGTAGCCTCATCAGTGCCCATCAATGCAGCCCATGAATGCATCCTCACCAGTGCCCATCAATGAAGACTCACCAGTGCCTATTAACACAGCCTCACCAGTGCAGGGGATCAAAGAGAGGAGAGGAAGAGGAGAGCCGACCGGATCATCAAACATAGCGGGGATCGTCCACTGTGACAGCTTTGATTTGAATTGCCCGGAGCCCGCAGTCACACAAAGTCCTGGACCGGCTCCTTTGATAAAGGTCACACGTCCCGGCACTGGATCAGTTTTCTGCCTATCAAAGGAGCCAGTCCAGGAGGTGGGACTTAGTGCAACTGCAGGCACCAAACGATTCAAATCAAAGCTGTCAAAGCGGGCGATCCTCTTTCTGTGTGATGATCCGACCTGTTCTCCTCTTCCTCTCCTCTCTTCCCCAGGTTCTTGGGAGAACGTCTTCCATTCAAACCCCGCCTCCCGGCGCCGCTCATCCCCCCCCCCCCCCCCCCCCCGAGGCAGCCCACAGCCGCCCTCAAGCTTTTTCCTCTCGCCAAATGCGAGCAGGTGATTGGAAATTTTGAGGGCTGATTTACAGGATTATTTAATTATTAAAAGTTGAACTCAAATAATCAAATTTTGTCCAAATTCATTCATCATGTGCATTCTAACATGGATTCTTGGTGCACTTTGTGTATTTCTTCCAGATCTGTGCAGTAATTCAGTGTGAGACTTCCTGTAATAAAGACCGCTCACTGCTGCTCTCTCTCCTTGTGCAGAGGGACTGGTCTTGTCTCCGCCCCCCTTCTGTAGTCTCCTGCAGGAAGCCTGTAGTGGGTGGGGTCTCCTGGGCCCCTCCCACAGCTCGGCTCTCTGCACAGACTATGTACAGCACAATGATGATGTCACTGCTACTTTTTCAAGGTAATATCTCCGTTTGCAGAGGAATTTGGTGCACACAAAGTATATTTACATCCTTTGGGGATATAGAGGAATATATTTCAAAGAAAGTTTTTGTACTCAAAGTTTAGCTTTAATCCATATTTCTTTTTCAGACGCGATTGTGAATATTTATCTGACAACGCGAAGCCCCCGACTTCTCTCCTGTGTGAATGTCAGCGATCTGATGTGAGATTAATGAGGCTGATTTGTCCTGATCTGGAATAGCGATAAGCAATTATCTGCTTATCAGTCCTGCCGCGGCTTCCGCTGACCTTCACGACTCAGTGACAACATCCGAATCTCACGCCGCGGCTCGCCGCATACATTAATCCGCCTCCTAATTAATCAGACGGAAGAGCTGCAACGAGCTTGTCACTCCCGCCGCGATTGATATTCAGGCCATTAATGAGTACATTCGATGGATACAAAGTTATATTGTCATCGCCGGCTAAAAAAATGTGATTAGTATGTTTGCCGCTAACAGGCGACCGCGATTTATGACAAGTGACAAAGCAAGCGGAACTTGGCGGTAATCGGTGAGGAATGATAACAACGCAGGAATAATGGGAAGATATAGGGGACGGGATATTGGTAATGATATAGCACTTACAGCGCGGGAAATCTGTCACTGAGAAAAGAGCGATTCGACACGCGGGTCACAAATGACATGAGGTGGCGCTATGTTGGTCGGTGTGCACAAAAAGTTACTACCTTGATTCCCCGAAAATAAGACCTAGCGTGATTGTCGGTGATGGCTGCAATATAAGCCCTACCCCCCCAAATAAGCCCTAGTTAAAGTCCTTGTAGGTCTTATTTTCAGGGTAGGGCTTATTTTGGGGGAAACAGGGTAGGGCTTATTTGGGGGGTAGGGCTTATATTGCAGCCATCACCGACAATCACGCTAGGTCTTATTTTCGGGGAAACAGGGTATGTATCACTAAACTTCCTATGGTTGTTGCCATGTGAACTACTTACCTTCAGTGCCCAAGGTTAGCCGTTACCACAAATTACCCCAAACAATATATATTTTCTGAAAGCAAGAGAGCCCTGGAGAATAAAATAGTGGCTGTTGCAATTTTTATATGTCACACGATATTTGTGCAGCATTTTATCAAATGCAATTTTTCTGAGAAAAAAATGCATAAAAATGAATTTCAGTGCACACAAACGCAATATAATACCCAATTTTTGGTAAAAAAAAAAAAAGACGGGGTTGCATCGAATATATATATATATCTATATATATATAGATATATATATATCTATATATATATATGGACAAAAAATGGGACAATTGCTCCAACGCTGCAATCCATTTACTGGAAAATTAGTTCAGAAAAATACAAACTTGAAATGCCAATATACTGCTGCTACTGCACAGTTACATAAATCATGTTTCTTCATCAGGCTAGTCAGGCTGTTATTATTTTATATAATATAAAAATGAAAAAAAATTAGAAAAAAGTCTTAAAATATATTTTTAAGTAAAATAAATAAAAATAATTTTTAAAAATAATATATAGAACCCTCATCCCCCCTGCTCAAAGGCACACATGCCAATGCTTGTGTATGTAAACAGCGAGTGCACCACACCAGGGAGGGATGAATGTCTGAGTGAGAGCAACAATTCCAGAGCCATCATTCATGATTAGCTGTACAATGATAACCTGTAAAGACTTTTAAAGCATCACCTATGAAAAATTTTAGGTACCGCAGTTTGTCGCTATTTCATGGGCACACACAATTTTGAGTCTTGACATGTTTGGTCTCTATCTATCTATATAATACATATATATATATATATATATATATATATATATATACCGTACATATACAGTATATATATATATATATATATATATATATATATATATATAATTTTTTTTTAACACTTTTTTACTACTTTTTTTTTATGTATCTTTATTGGTATCACAAGGGGGCTATCAAGCCCCCATGTGATACTTTTAGGCAGGTGACAGGTCCAGGGAGGGGGAGGTTCTTAACTTTTTTTTTTTTATTCTATTTTTTTACCTGAATAATAGATATTTTTTTAAGAGTTTTTACATTTTTTTTTTTATTAATTATTGATTTACACACATATATATATACTGTATATTTTAACACTTTTAAACATTTTTCTCATGTAACATCATTGCTATCACAGAGGGCTAACAAACACTCATGTGATACCTTTGGGCAGGTGACAGGTCCAAGGGGGAGGGGGGGGGGGGTTGTTTCTTAATTTTCTTTTTTTAATTATCTTTATTTAATATCTAAAAACTATATTTTAAGACATTTTCACTTAGGGGTGTACTCACTTTTGTTGCCAGCGGTTTAGACATTAATGGCTGTGTGTTGAGTTATTTTGAGAGGACAGCAAATTTACACTGTTATACAAGCTGTACACTCACTACTTTACATTGTAACAAAGTGTCATTTCTTCAGTGTTGTCACATGAAAAGATAGAAGAAAATATTTACAGAAAGTGGGAAGGATGTCTGTGACTATAGGGGGCCGGTATAGAAATACATCTCACATACACCATAGATTGTCAGCCTTGTGCAACAACAAGCGGCCAAGTCAGAAGACTGGTCCTCATCTTTTGTGAGATATTGTGTGTATATATATATTTATATATAACAATACACTTTTTACATTTTGTTTTTCATGTAACAATACCTTTGGACAGGTGACAGGTCCTCTTTATGAAGACTATAAGGTGCCTTTCAGACAAGAGATTCTCCTCCTGTGTCCATTTACACCCAGATATCTCCGGGTCCAATTCGCCAAAAAAAAAAAAAATAAGGGGATGCGTTCCGCTCTGGCTGGCTGGATCAGAATGGGCTGTTTCCATCCCCCCTCCCCTCAGCTCAGCAGGGGGTCCGCGCATGGATCCCCTGCTGAGCAAAAACAGATCCGCCACGTGTGAAAGGGGACTTTAGACTATCCATTAGACTTCAATGTCTCCCCTGCCCTCCAATATGCTCCAATGCAGCTAACTTAGCACAGATGGTGCTTGATTAGCTTCTTCCCTACCTGTTTTCTGCTACGTTCAGCACCCTGTGGGCCCCTCCCACCAGCCATGATCTGTCTACATTGCATAGAGAAGCAAGGAGACCCAGCGATGACATCACTGGGGTTAAAATAAAGTATGTCATAAAAAATAGAAAAATGTCAATTAAAAATGTCACCAGCATTTTGATGGAAGCGGGGGGACATGGAAGGCAAAATATAAGCTTTAAACTGGAGGGGCACTTACCTGGCTTCCATTGTGCACCAACCACAATAGGCGTCTGCTGCTTGCAGACACTCTGTACAGGTCTGGAACTTGTTGCAATCGGCCACTTTCACCTTCGCCATCTGGAAATAAAGTGGGAGGGATGTCTGTGACTATAGGGGGCCGGTATAGAAGTACATCTCACATACACCATAGATTGTCAGCCTTGTGTAGTCAGAAGACTGGTCCTCATCCAGCGGGGACAGTCACACCTCGAGGGACACTTCATTAGAGAATCGGTGGGCCGGACCCTCCAGGTGTGTGAACTCCGCAACATACCGGGGTCTGCCAAAACTAACATGACGGCTGCTCTGTGCACATGTTTTGCCTTATTTTTTGGCAGCACCATCGTCCATCGTCCATTATTACTGCAATTAACCAGTTCAGCTCTCCTCCCTGGACTCCCCTCCTATGGACCAGACACATCGCTACTTTTCTGCTATGAATTAAGTTTATAAGTTACAATTGTATCCTAACTATAGATTGAAATCTACTTGCCAGGGTGCGGCAAATTGATTGAATGGGTTGTCAGTCACAGATTGATTATTCCTATCTGACGAAATCGACTGGAAAAGTAAGATCATTTATCAAAGTCACCATTTCTTCCATCTGAGCAATGTTTATAAACACTGTTAATTTGTATCTCCCTATCCCCTGTCTGATCAAAGTTTATAAACAATCTTATTTTGTATCTCTCTCTATCGCCTGTCTAAACAATGTTTATAAATTATATAACTTTGTATCTAGCTCCCATCTGAACAATGTTTATAAACGATGTTACTTTGTATCTCCCTATCTCCTGTCTGATCATTGTTTATAAACAATGTTGCTTTGTATCTCCTGTCTGATCAATGTTTACAAACAAGGTTACTTTGTATCTCTCTCTATCTCCCGTCTGATCAATGTTATTTTGTCTCTATTTCCCATCTGAACATTGTTTATAAACACTGTTACTTTGTATCTCCCAACCCCCTGTCTGATCAATGTTTATAAACAATGTTATTTTGTATCTCTCCATCTCTGGTCTGATCAATATTACTTTGTATCTATATCTTCTGTCTGATCAATGTATATAAACCATGTTACTTTGTATCTCTCTATCTCCTGTCCAATCGATGTTTATTAACAATGTTGTTTTGTATCTATCTTCAATTTGAACAATGTTTATAAACAATATTACTTTGTATCTCTCTAGCTCCTATCTGAAAAATTTTTATAAACAATGTTATTTTGTACCTTTCTATCTCCTGTCTGATCAATGTTATAACCAATGTTACTTTGTATCTATTTCCTGTCTGAACAATGTTTATAAACACTGTTACTTTGTATCTCCCTAGCCCCTGTCTGATCAATGTTTATAAACAACGTTATTTTGTATCTCTCTATCTCTTGTTCAATCAATGTTTTTAAAACAATGTTGTTTTGTATCTATCCCCAATTTGAACAATGTTTATAAACAATATTACTTTGTATCTCTCTAGCTCCCATCTGAAAAATGTATATAAACTATGTTACTTTGTATCTCTCTACCTCTGATCTGATCAATATTACTTTGTATCTATATCTTCTGTCTGATCAATGTATATGAACAATGTTACTTTGTATCTCTCTATCTCCTGTCCAATCAATGTTTATAAACAATTTTGTTTTGTATCTATCTCCAATTTGAACGATGTTTATAAACAATATTACTTTGTATCTCTCTAGCTCCCATTTGAAAAATATTTATAAACAATGTTACTTTGTATCTCTCTAGCTCTGGTCTGATCATTGTTACTTTGTATCTCTATCCCCTGTCTGAACAATGTTTATAAACAATGCTACATTGTATATCTATCTCCAGTTGGAACAATGTTTATAAAAAATGTTACTTTGTATCTCTCTGTCTCTTGTCTGAGCTTATAAACAATTTTACTTTGTATCTCTCTATCTCCTGTCCAATCAATGTTTATAAACAATTTTGTTTTGTATCTATCTCCAATTTGAACAATGTTTATAAGTAATTTTACTTTGTATCTTTCTAGCCCCTATCTTAAAAATGTTTGTAAACTATGTTACTTTGTATCTCTCTATCTCTGGTCTGATCATTGTTACTTTGTATCTCTATCTCCTGTCTGAACAATGTTTATAAACAATGCTACTTTGTATCTCCATCTCCTGTCGGAAAAATGTTTATAGAAAAATGTTACTTTGTATCTCTCTGTCTCTTGTCTGAGCAATGTTTATAAACCATGTTACTTTGTATCTCCTGTCTGAACAGTAGCAGCCTGTTTTTGTGACAGCAGCAGATATCACAACTGCTGTATTTCTAGAGCTTTTTCTGGCTATCATTTGAGATGTAGGAATTATCAGTAGGTATCTGGGGGGGGGGGGGGGGGGGGGGGGGGGGGGCAGAAGGACAGTTATAAAGTCAGTTTTGATGTGTCACTGTGGAGGGACATATGCCATGACTGTCGATCACATACCTGATGTGTGGTCATGACGTAGAGGTAGGTGGGAGTCACAGGATCGAATCGCATGATGTGGTGGACCGGCTCCCCCCGCGCTATCAGAAGGGACTGGCGGCTCACAATTTTCATGTCAGCATCCAGAGTGATCTGTGAAGACAACAAAGAGAGGCTGAAAAGACATTTCTCTTCCGGCCCGGGAGGTCTGGAGCTCTCAACTATCGCAGATTGGTGTCACCTATAGAAGGCAGGAGAGAGAGGAGACAACACATTTCTGAGCCTGCAGTTTTTCAGACTCGGAGCCACTTTACTGGTAAACATCAAATATGAATGACTCTCTCCCTGAGCTGCCACTTCCATACAATTAATTCCCATCCATCAACTTACAATGATTTGTACAATGTGATTTCATCTGTTTATGCCGCAATTTATTATAAAGCCAAAGTCCATTACATGTGCAGTTTCTGCTTCCTCCTTTGCAGTGCTACAGACTGGATGTGAATGAGCCCCAAAACCAGTATCGCAAGAAAATGCGCCGCAATGTGCATTCTTCTACGTTCGTAGACACCTGCACCTATCTCTAGTCTTGAATAAGAGCGCAACCAAAGTTGCGCATCGGCACATGTAAGCTCTAATGCCCCGTACACACGGTCGGATTTTCCTGCCCGGAAAAAGTGCGATCGGATTGTGTTGTCGGAAATTCCGATCCTGTGTGTGGGCTCCATCGGACTTTTTCCGTCGGAATTTCCGACACACAAAGTTTGAGAGCAGGATAGAAAATTTTCCGACAACAAAATCCGATCGGTTAAATTCCGATCGTGTGTACGCAAATCCGACGCACAAAGTGCCACGCATGCTCAGAATAAATAAAAGAGATGAAAGCTATTGGCTACTGCCCCGTTTATAGTCCCGACGTACGTGTTTTACGTCACCGCGTTCGGAACGATCGGATTTTCCGACAACTTTATGCGACCGTGTGTATGCAAGACAAGTTTGAGCCAACATCCGTCGGAAAAAAAACAATGGATTTTGTTGTCGGAATGTCCGATCAATGTCCGATCGTGTGTACGGGGCATAAGCGCATAATCCGCGCATTATTTGTGACTTCACAGAAGAGAAAGGGTTAAACTAGCACCTTCTTCCAAATTCCTACCCCTCCTCCTCCTCTTCATCTCCCTCCCCGGGGGTCCTCGTTAATTACCCCCCCCCCCTCAGCCCAAACCCCCCCCGCCCCCCCGGACCGCTCATTCCTTCTTCCATGCCGCTGAGGAATTCCGAGCGCAGGGGACCCCCTTTGGCGAGAACCGTTTTCTGCCGCCACTTGCGAGCCGCCTCAATTACCGTCTTCTATTTGTATGTGTCTGATTACAAGGTAGAAAACAGCGCGACGGTACACCGCCGGGGAGCGAGGTGTGAGATTAAATACGCCGTGTCTGAGATCTCCGATAGGCAATTGTCAGACTCGACCCCCCCCCCCACATTGAGGGGATTAGATACGGGGGGAGGGGGTATTTTATTCCACGCGTTGACACATTATCACCGGCTCTCCCGGGAACGCACAGCTCAATTACACGCCATTAGCCGGAGGTCGGAGGTCCTCTCGAAGCGGCCCATCGTCTCCGGATTGGATTAGTAACCTGGGAGCTTAGGGAGCGATCTGCACCGATAGGAGGAAACTCGGCTTCGGAGGGAGAGAGAAAAAGTTTGACGACAAGCGGCCTGACGCGGATGGCGAAAAGTTTTCCGCGTCGTCAAGGAAAGTATAGACAGGGGTCTCACAGGACATCGGGGGGGGGCCTTACCCATATACAGCGGGGGAAAATAATGATCCCCTGCAGATTTTGAACGTTTGCCCACTTACAAAGAAATGAAGGGTCTATCATTTTTATCGTAGGTGTATTTTATATGATAGAGACAGAATATCAACCAAAAATCCAGAAAAAGCACGATACAAACATTTTATATTAAGTGAGTAAAATAAGTATTTGATCCCCAAGATCCCCATGACTTGGTGGAGAAACCCTTGTTGGCAAGCACAGAGGTCAGACGTTTCTTGCAGGTTTTCACACATCTCAGGAGGGATTTTGGTCCACTCTTCTTTACAGATCTTCTCTAAATCCTTAAGGTTTCTTGGCTGTCTCTTGGCAACTCGAAGTTTCAGCTCCCCCCATAAATTTCCTAGAGGATTAAGGTCTGGAGACTGGCTAGGCCACTCCATGACCTTTATGTGCTTCTCCTTGAGCCACTCGTTTGTTGCTTTGGCGGTATGTTTTGGGTCATTGTCATGCTGGAAGACCCATCCGTGACCCATCTTCAGTGTTCTGGCTGAGGGAAGAAGGTTCTCACCCAAGATTTTACAATACATGGCCCCGTCCATTGGCCCCTCAATGCGGCAAAGTCGGCCTGTACCTTTAGTAGAGAAACAGCCCCGAAGAACCATGTTTCCACCTCTGTGCTTGACTATAGGGATGGTGTTCTTAGGGTCATAGTCAGCATTTTTCTTCCTCCAAACACGGCGAGTTGAGTTAATGCCAAAAAGCAAAATTTTGGTCTCATCTGACCGCAGAACTTTCTCCCAATCCTTCTTTGAAACATTTAGATGATCATTGGTGAACTCCAGATGGACCTGTACATGTGCCTTCTTGAGGAGGGGGACCTTGCAGGATTTCAATCCATGGCGGCGTATTGTGTTATCAATGGTCTGTTTGATGACTGTGGTCCCAACTGCCTTGAGATCATTCACAAGCTCCTCCCGTGTAGTTCTGGGCTGATCCTTCACTTTTCTCATGATCATCCCTCACCGCATGAGGTGAAATCTTACATTGAGCTCCAGACCGAGGGCGATTGATGGTTATTTTGTATTCTTTCAATTTGTGAATAATCGCTCCAACAGTTGTCTCCTTCTCACCAAGCTTCTTGCTGATGGTCTTGTAGCCCATTCCAGCTTTGTGCAGGTCTACAATCTTATCCCTGACGTCCTTTTGACAGCTCTTTGGTGTTGCCCATGATGGTGGTGAGGTTTGAATAGAAGAAAGAGATTCTGTGGACAGGTGTCTTTTATACACATAACGAGTTGTCGTTAGGAGAACCTTCTTACATCGGGAGTCTCAAACTGGCGGCCCTCCAGCTGTTGCAAAACTACAAGTCCCATGAGGCATTGCAGGGCTCACGGTTACAAGCATGACTCCCACAGGCAGAGGCATGATGGGACTTGTAGTTTCGCGGTACATTGCACTACCATTTATTCTGAATAGCACCCCAACGCACGACACGTGTCGCAGTCTGGCGTGATGCATATTTGGTGCATTGTGGCTTATTTAAAATGAATAGGCTTCCTAATGCAGTGCATGAAGAAGAAGAATGTGTGATAACGCTTGGTTCACATTACTGCGTGCATGGGTGCGCAAGTGCTCTTCATGCGCGCTCCTGCACCCCATTCATTTAAATGGGCTGCCCTACGCATGAGAACCACCGAAATTAAGTCCCTGACTCCTTTCCAAAAATGCGGCGCATCGAACCACATGGTACTGCGGCGCCATGCAGTTTGGCGCGCCGGAAATCGCGCACATTTGCAGATGCGTGGGGGGTGCCAGTAACAATCAATTGCACCCCTGTGAATTTTCAAAAGTGCAGGGCATTGTTAAAAGTGGTTGTAAACCCTTCCATATACCCAGTGAAGTGACTGGCCTCAGGTGATACACAGAAAAAAAACCAAATCATCCTACATAAGTTGTACCTGTTTCTCTGCCGCCGTCTTTTCCCTACAGCCAATCAAAGTGCAGAATTTACATAGCTCTGAAAAGCAAGGGGTGGAGAGCTGAGAGATGATTGGAGGAAAGAGACATAAACGTGTGACTTCTTGTAAGTCACATTCAACGGAGTGATGTCTTCCCCTGGGGTACTGTCTGGTCTGGAACCATGCGGGATTATCTGACAGCTTTTAAGGACATTCTGGTTGGGAGGTCTTTTCCATATGCATTGGTAACTAGGTGAGATGTGTACACTGTGTATGCAATTATTTATACATTGCACCTTTCAAATTTGATATGCTAAATGCAATTTCTTTGCAGCAAACTTAATCTCTGAAGAAGACCCTAATTGCATGGGTCAAAACGCGTCAGCCTTTGTTATACATCAGACTTTGTTGTACATCAGACATTCTGCTATGTAATGTTGTGTATAATTTTGTGTTTGCATTTCTTGTACTTGGAATGGGCATGCCCCCCACCAGAGCCCATATTTTAACCATCATGAAAATATTGTACGCTAATTTTCTAATAAAGAATGCATTTTTCTAAATCCATTTACTCTTTACTATTCATTTACCCCTCTGCTGAAAAACCCCTCTGGGGGAACTTTCCCATATCATACTATTCGGGGTGTGCAGCACCACCATCTCTCCTTATATGTGGTTTTCCCATGTTAGAGACACAAACCCCTTCACATTGCGGCACAGCTGAGGCTTTTAATCAGCTGGAGGTCCCTCCCCTGTCACCAATTTTCTCTTGGTGTCAGGAAAACCTGTCAGAAGTGATTCATACTGACAGCAGAAGAAGGAGGCAGCAGACAGAAATGACACTCAGGATTGAGACAAGTACACACTATAGAGGGATGCGCTTTGTTCATATTTCATGTCCGAGGTTTACAACCACTTTAAGAAAAGCACACGATTTTGGGCTCATTCCCGACATGCAAAGATATGAACCTAGTCTAAGGCATCAAGGCAATGCACAGCCCGTGGGGACTCTGAAAAGCAAGCTGCATTCAGAACGCTTTTCAGGGGCATTTGATAGGCGGTGAGAAGGGAATATGATGCATTGCAAGTGGTTGTGGGGCATTTGGAAACCCTTCCCCCTCTTCGCTTGTAGGGGTCGTGTTCAATGGGTATAGTTTTTGTGGCGTATGCCAAGCAAAGCGCTAAGAGCGTGGCATGCGAACACCCCCATCCCCCTTGCCTTTGCACCCAAAAGGGGAAGTTAAGCTTGTTTGCCCCAACCCCCCTCCCTTCTAACATTTGGTACTTTTTGGGGGGGGGGTGAGATGGTACCTGGTTTTGACAGGTACCTGCTCCCACTTCCCCCCAGAAGTTCACCCCCCCCCCCTCTTTGCCCGCAGCTTTCTGGGACACATCACAGGTGCCAGAAGACTGCGGGAGCATTAGAAAGGTGCAGCGCGGCTCGCGCATGCGCAGTAGGTAGCAAGGTTTCACAGCCGGATTCCCTTAGTTAAGATGCCGGCCCCTGGACCCGAAGCTCATTGAAGAATCGGCTCGGGTGAGGACAGAGCTGGATCCCTGGACAGGTACATGTCCATATAATAAAAAAAACAGCACCTACAGTACTTGTAGTTGCTGACTTTTAATATTTTGGGGAAGCTCCGCTTTAAAGAGGGGCCCCTAAAAACACCTGAAAACACGGGCCAACCGCGCATTTTTAACGCTCCCAACTGCAAGCCCAAACAAGCTCTTCGTTCTAGATAGAGGCAGGCAGGGTTAGAACCCCTGTTGGGTTTTTATTGCTGGGGAGATAATCTACAAGGATTTATATCTCTTTATTGTGTCAATCTACAAATAATTCCAGGTTAAGAAGAGTTTCGAAGGGGATGTGCGTTTCCTGAATGTTATTTACTTCGCTGACACAGAAATGACATTAGTGGCAGAAAAAAAAAAAAAAAAAAAAAGGTGCTGTGCTGACAATGCGGCTTTATTTAGATCGCAGCGTGTTTGTCTTCGCAGGAAAAGTACGAAGCGCTGACAATTACACGCGCTGCAATATACACAGCCAGAGCCGTGGGTGTGCGTTGCATATTCACAAGGTAAAGGTGAGGCCGCTAACAAAATCTGCAGATTCGTCCATTCTAGTGCTACCTTCACCCCCCAAGAGTGGATTTAAAGGTGACATAGACACTTTTTTTTTAATGATCTTTGGATAGGATTGGAAACCTACTAGCAATTAAAGCCTGCTAGAGCACCATTGCTATGCCCCGCCTATAGGCAAATAAGCCCCGCCTCTTCTGCACATGGTGTCTGTAAAGAGGATAGGTTGTGAATACGTTTACCCTTGCTGACAACGCGGGTGCACTGCTATGCTGATGAGGTTACCACTCTGCTGCTCCCAGCGTTAGACCGACGTCCCTGTTCAATGTGGAAGAGTCTGAATGGCTCACAGTGCTGGTCCTCCTTACCTAACATGCAGACAGATCCAGATACTTATACTTGGTGTACTTAAAAATACATTGCATAGCATGGTTAACCATTTCAATACTGGACAGTTTCATCTCCTTCCTGAGGGTGCTGTCGCACTTTGAATGACAATTGCGCGGTCATGCAACACTGTACCTATATGACATTTATATCATTTTTTCGAGACAGAGCTTTCTTTTGGTCCTATTTATTCACCACTTGGTTTTTAAATTTTAAAAACAAATGAAAAACAGACAGAAAATTTGGGGAAATTTTTTTTTTAGTTTCTGTTATAAAATGTTGCAAATAAGTAATTTTTCTTCTTCACTGATGGGCACTGCTGAGACTGTACTGATGGGTACTGGAAATGCTGCACTGATGAGGCCGGACTAATGAGGCACTGGTGAGGCTGCTCTGATGGGCACTGGAAAGGCTGCATTGAAGTGCAATGATGAGACTGCACTGATGAGGCTAGACTGATGGGCACTGGTGAAGCTGCTCTGATGGCACTGAAAGGCTGCACTAATGTGCAATGATGAGGCTGCAATGATGGGCACTGGTGAGGCTGCTCTGATGGGCACTGGAAAGGCTGCACTGATGGGCACTGATGAGGCTGCACTGATTGGGCTGCACTGATGGGCACTGAGGCTGGACTGATGGGCACTGATGTGGCTGCACTGATTGGCACTGATGAGGCTGCTCTGATGGGCACTGGAAAGGCTGCACTGATGTGCACTGATGAGGCTGCACTGATGAAGTTGCACTGATGGGCACTGATGAGGCTGGACTGATGGGCACTGATGAGGCTGCACGGATGAGCACTGATGAGGCTGGACTGATCGGCACTGATGAGCACTGATGAGGCTGCTCTGATGGGCACTGGAAAGGCTGCACTGATGTGCACTGATGATGCTGCACTGATGAGGCTGCACTGATGGGTACTGATGAGGCTGCACTGATGAGCACTGATGAGGCTGAACTAATGGGCACTGATGAGGCTGCACTGATGGGCACTGATGAGGCTGCTCTGATGGGCACTGGAAAGGCTGCACTAATGTGCACTGGTGAGGCTGCACTGATGTGTACTGATGAGGCTGCACTGATGAGGCTAGACTGATAGGCACTGATGAGGCGGCACTGAAAAGCTGAGCTAATGGGCACTGATGAGGAAACACTGATGGGATGCACTGATGGTCACTGATAGGCGGGACTGATAAGCTGCACTGATGGGTGCTGACTGGAACTGATGGGGCTGCACTGATAATCAGGGCACTGGTTGCCATATTGTATTGCATTTTACAGAGAATTACAGTGCTGCCGCTTGAAAACAACTTATTTCAACTGCCCTCCTAAAACTCACAAACGACTTACTAACAGCCAAAACCAACGGTCATTATTCTGTACTCTTACTCTTGGACCTTTCTGCTGCCTTTGATACGGTTGACCTCCCCCTCCTCCTCAAAAAACTAAATTTGCTTGGTCTCCATGGCTGCACTTTCCGTTGGTTGAATCTTATCTACCTCATCGCACCTTCAGTGTTACTTACAACTCCACTTCCTCTTCTCCAACTCCTCTTACCGTTGGGGTCCCCCAAGGTTCTGTCCTTGGACCTCTACTATTCTCGATCTACCGGGTCAGCTGATGGCCTCCCATGGCTTCCACTGCCGTTTATATGCCGATGACACCCAAATCTATCTCTCTGCCCCTCAGCTCACCCCATCAGTCTCCTCACGCATCACTGATCTACTAGCAGATATATCAGCCTGGATGTCAAACCACTTCCTCAAACTGAATCTAAAACTGAGCTCTTAATATTTCCTCCTCCACGTGCCTCTTCCCCTGACTTCTCTGTCAAGATCAATGGCACATCTATCAGTCCGTCTCCACATGCCAGGGTGCTCGGGGTAACCTTAGACTCTGAACTGTCCTTTCAGGCCCACATCCATTCCCTGTCCAAATCATGCCGCCTCCGCAACATTTCTAGAATACGTCCCTTTTTAACTAATGGCACCACCAAGCTTCTAATTCACTCCCTGGTCATCTCTCGCCTCGACTACTGCAACTTCTCCTCATTGGATAACCTTTACATAGACTATCCCCCCTTCAGTCCATCATGAATGCCGCTACAAGATTCATCCACCTTACCAACCATTCAGTGTCCTCCACCCCTCTCTGCCAATCCCTCCCTTGGCTTCCACTCACCCAATGAATAAAATTCAAAGTACTAACAATAATTTACAAAGCCGTCCATAACTCTGCCCCCAGCTACATCACTAACCTAGTCCCAAAATACCAACCAAGCCCCTCTTTTTGGTCCTCCCAAGACCTCCTGCTTTCTAGCTCCCTTGTCACCTCCTCCCATGCTCGCCTCCAGGATTTCACCAGAGCCTCTCCCATCCTTTGGAACTTCCTACCCCAATCTGTCCGACTGTCCCCTAATCTATCCATCTTTAGACGATCCCTGAAAACCCTTCTCTTCAAAGAGGCTTATCATGCTTCTAACTAACACTGTTTTACTTTCTCCGTCAGCGCATCCCCCACAGCTATTACCTTTTGTATCAATTGACCCTCCCTTTTTAGATTGTAAGCTCTAAGGAGCAGGACCCTCTGATTCCTCTTGTACCAAATTGTAATGTCTGCCTTTATTTTGTTAAGCGCTGCGCAAACTGTTGGCGCTATATAAAACCTGTATAATAATAATAATTATATTAAAAATTATTATTATTATTAACATTCAACTAAACTAAATATAACTTGTGTTGGCATTGTATATGCTAAATAAAATTTTTTGTATTTGCTATTTGACAACTGGCCTGGGATAGAAATTGGTCACCGAAACCCCAAAAACAAATGAAGAACCATGGCTGTGGCTGTGGCCGGGGCCCGATGGAAGGCATTACACCTGACCACTGATTGGCAAATGTCTGCCCAGTGATGGTCTCCACCGTCCAACGAGCCAGTGCTGCCCTGTCCAGTAACCCACAGCAGGAAGCATTTCCGCACTTTGCATTTGGCCGCTGCTCTCTACTTTATCAAACGTTTGGAAGGCAAAAAAAAAAAAAATGAACTTCATTTCACATCATCTTCAAATTCATTTATGTTACCTTCAGAAGCTGTCCGCCCGCCGTGCCGAGGAAGGCCACCGTGTAGCCGCTAACGTTGGCCACCGCCACCGAGGTCAGTCCGGGAGCCTTGAAGAGCGGGGTGGCAGACAGAGGCCGATTGATGGTGAGCGGGTGCTGGAGATGCGCGGCCCCACAATCCAACTGTTCTTCCTGCAGCTGAGAAGAATGAAGAGCAGTGTGAGCGGGAGGGAATGCGGTCACAGAGCCCAGGGCGTTCAACCCACACAACATGTCCTTTCTTACAACACTGACATCTTCATCTCCCTCCATTTAATGGAGCCGAATCTACCGCTGCCCCTTTCCCCAAAACGTGACGGCCGGACGCAGGGGAGAGTCAGCGGAGCAACATCTGACTCCATTAAAGGGGCACTCCGCCTGTGACTACATTCAGATAACAGCAAACCACCAAAGCTAGCACAGGTTGAGAAGCTAATAAAGAAATGACACACCATCATAGTTACATAGTAGGTGAGGTCGAAAAAAGACACATCAAGTCCAACCTATGTGTGTGATTATGTGTCAGTATTACATTGTATATTCCTGTATGTTGCGGTCGTTCAGGTGCTTATCTAATAGTTTCTTGAAACTATCGATGCCCCCCGCTGAGACCACCGCCTGTGGAAGGGGATTCCACATCCTTGCCGCTCTTACAGTAAAGAACCCTCTATGTAGTTTAAGGTTAAACCTCTTTTCTTCTAATTTTAACGAGTGGCTACGTGTTTTGTTAAACTCCCTTCCGTGAAAAAGTTTTATCCCTATTGTGGGGTCACCAGTACGGTATTTGTATATTGAAATCATATCCCCTCTCAAGCGTCTCTTCTCCAGAGAGAATAAGTTCAGTGCTCGCAACCTTTCCTCATAACTAAGATCCTCCAGACCCTTTATTAGCTTTGTTGCCCTTCTTTGTACTCGTTCCATTTCCAGTCCATCCTACCTGAGGACTGGTGCCCAGAACTGGACAGCATACTCCAGGTGCGGCCGGACCAGAGTCTTGTAGAGCGGGAGAATTATCGTTTTATCTCTGGAGTTGATCCCCTTTTTAATGCCAATATTCTGTTTGCTTTGTTAGCAGCAGCTTGGCATTGCTGAGCCTATCATCTACTAGGACCCCCGGGTCCTTTTCCATCCTAGATTCCTCCAGAGGTTCTCCCCCCTCCCAGTGTTTTTTTACCCTTACTTATTGTTCTGATAACACATTTTGGAATTCTTCTAACTTTTTGTCCCAGTGACAATGACCATCGGGGCAGGAAGTGAGGGGGGGGGACTCCAACTGGACTTATTCAAATCTGGAAAGGGGTCCATCTGGCCATACACTAGTAGAATATGGAACGAATATTCGCAACGATAGTTCAAAAGAAAATTCTTAATGCATTTGATGACCTGATGAATATTGTTTGAAAATACTTTAAAGTGGAGGTAAACTTCCATTTCTGACTTGTACCAATAGGTAAGCCTATAGTAAGGCTTACCTATAGGTACTGTAGTGTAAATATCTCCTAAACGTGCACCGTTTAGGAGATATTTACTGTATATGCAGCTGATGATGTCATCCACGCATGTGCACCTTCCTTCAGAGTCCTGTGCCATAAATGGCAGCTCCCCCGCGCATGCACGCGGCTCCGGCCAGTCACAGAGTCGGAAGTCCACGGACCCGGAAGGAAGATGGGTGAAGATGGAAGCGGCCTCCAGCGGTGACATCGCTTCGATGGAGGGCTTCATTTTCAGGTAAGTTTCACATAATGCGCTAGTATGCGAAGCATACTAGCACATTATGATATTACCTTGCAGGTCAGAAAAAAACTCGCCCATCAGTTTACTACTGCTTTAAAACTGTGTTTTTCCCCCCCAAAAAAAGAAAAAATTTGCCCAGCTGTTTACTACTGCTTTAAAAATGTGATTTTCTCTGGAAAAAAAAAAAAACTTGGGTAGGAGTTTCTCTGTAAGAATTGCAAATGTATTGCCAGTAAATGAAAATTAAATAAACATTTTTTTTGTTTAGGCAAAAATTTTAATGAAAACATGAAACAGTTTCAGGAAATATTAGAATTGAAGTTTGAACTGCTTATATTTTCCCTGAAAAAAAAAAAAATCAATATTTATTACATTCTTCAGTTTAGACCTTGTGATGTCATCACTGGGTCTATGTGATTCTCCGCAATGCAGGCAGATCATAGCTGGTGGGCGGGGCCGGCAGGGTGCTAAACATAGGGGCCTCAGTACTCCTTCTAAGAGTCCTCAGCCCTGATGACAGCAGTGGGCTGGGACATGGGAGGGGTTATGCAAATTTTAAAATGCCTTGATGTCTGATGCATGCACAGCACCCTAGCACGGTTGCCAACCTCCCGCGACATTTGTTACTGACAAAACATGGAACATTTACTGACACAGCACATTTTTTACTGAAAACCTGAAAAATGACAGAACTTCTATTAAAAACTAAGACAATCAATATTTAAACAGTATAAACATGATATGGAAACACCGACAAGTAATTTTCCTGGTCTACACTTACAAAAGTCAACACAGCATGACAAATTATCAGTCCCTGATATTTACGGACAGTTGTAAAAGTCACCGATTTTTACAAACTGCCAGTAAATTTACTGAGGGTTTGCAACCCTGCACCCTAGTTAACACCCACATGTGATGCTGAGCCTCCATCATTGAAAGAACTTAAAAACAATAATGAAAGGGGCGGGCCAGGGATAGTCAGATGGGGAGGAATAAGCAAGAGTATGCAGGTCGTCCTCCAGCCAGAAAATGGGGTGGGCTCTATCTGACTTGCTGCAGCTTCTAATGCACATTGTGAGAGGTTCACAGTGTGAGGTGAGATCAGAGCAAGCCATTTCAGTTCAGGAGAGGAGCAACCGAGGGGAAGGCTGGAGGTCAGATTTAAAACCTGGGTTAGAAGAATGGTTAAAATCCTTCACTTCTCTCTTTCTGTCTATGAACACCACAGAGGAAAACTGATGAATGCCAATGTGATGCCTTCTGCAGCTTAACATGGCCACTAACATGAATAACCAGGCTGCTAAGCAAATAAGTGTTCTTAATTCTCTAAGCACACATGGGTGAAATATGTCAGATAGAATGCTGAGCAAATGTGCATAAGTGTTCTTAATTCTCTAATCACACATGGGTAAAACATGTAAGCTAGAATGCTGAGCAAATGTGCATAAGTGTTCTTAATGCTCTAAGCACACATGGGTGAAATATGTAAGATAGAATGCTGAGCAAATGTGCATACGTGTTCTTAATTCTCTAAGCACACAAGGGTAAGATATGTAAGATAGAATGCTGCGCAAACGTGAATAAGTGTTCTTAATCCTCTGAGCACACATGGGTGAAGTATGTAAGATAGAATGCTGAGCAAATGTGCATAAGTGTTCCTAATTCTCTAAGCACACATGGGTGAAAGATGCATTATAGAATGCTGAGCAAACATGCATACGTGTTCTTAATTATCTAAGTACACATCAGTGAAATATGTAAGATAGAATGCTGAGCAAATGTGCATAAGTCTTCTTAATTCTCTAAGCACACATGGGTGAAATATGTAATATAGAATGCTGAGCAAGTGTATATAAGTGTTCTTAATTCTCTAAGCACGCGTGGGTGAAATATGTAAGATAGAATGCTGAGAAAATGTGCATAAGTGTTCTTAATTATCTAAGCACACATGGGTGAAAGATGTAAGAGAGAATTGTATGTCTTTTCAGCCTCTATGCGTCAATTGCTCCTCAATGGGTTTAAGCACAGGGCCAATGCCATAAGCAAGCATTTTTGGGTTCAGCATGGAGCCAGGTGGTGCCTAATGAACATGAAAGAACAGAAACTGAATTATTTATTATTTATTATTATTTATTACACCTCGCAAAGCCCAGAGGATTGCAAGTGCTTGATAATTTGCACCTTTCTGCCACTCGTGTTTAGCGCCATTTTAATAAATGGGTTGGCCCAGACCCCTTCCTCCCTTATTTGTTAAAATGACCACAAGACCCCTTTCACAGTCCTGGATTCTGGGGACCCATTCCGCCCTGCGAAACTTCTACATAGGGAGGGCTCTGTCATACCAAAAGAGAAAAGAAGAGGGATCTATATGGGGCACAGCGGGCAATGCCCCCAGAATACAGGGCTGTTAGGGAGTCTGGTGATGGGTCCCTCTAAGCTGGTGGTTGCCCCATTTGCTCACGTAAACAAGACCCTGTGTCACAATATGTTACTTTGTTACGTTTATTACATTTATTTTTTAATGTAACACATAAAATAAGGAGAAAGCAAATGTTAATGTCCCTTTAAAGCTCTTGCCGTGGAGTTGAACCGTCATGTGCTAATTGTTTCTGTCTGGAGTCGCTGGAATAATTGGTGCAAAATCAGATTTGGATCAAGGCCAATGCAACCCCCTATTCACCACCACCGCCACCCATCCGCTGCAAACACCCCTCCCCCTTCAGCTAGGACATAAAACTTTATATAAAAATAGTTTTGGGCAGAGGAGCGCCGCCCTCCCCGCTGTACGATGTCACGCACAATACAAGAACCGCATGTCCCGCATGTCATCACTGGGTCTATGTGATTCTCCGCAATGCAGGCAGATCATAGCTGGTGGGCGGGGCCGGCAGGGTGCTAAACATAGGGGCCTCAGTACTCCTTCTAAGAGTCCTCAGCCCTGATGACAGCAGTGGGCTGGGACATGGGAGGGGTTATGCAAATTTTAAAATGCCTTGATGTCTGATGCATGCACAGCACCCTAGCACGGTTGCCAACCTCCCGCGACATTTGTTACTGACAAAACATGGAACATTTACTGACACAGCACATTTTTTACTGAAAACCTGAAAAATGACAGAACTTCTATTAAAAACTAAGACAATCAATATTTAAACAGTATAAACATGATATGGAAACACCGACAAGTAATTTTCCTGGTCTACACTTACAAAAGTCAACACAGCATGACAAATTATCAGTCCCTGATATTTACGGACAGTTGTAAAAGTCACCGATTTTTACAAACTGCCAGTAAATTTACTGAGGGTTTGCAACCCTGCACCCTAGTTAACACCCACATGTGATGCTGAGCCTCCATCATTGAAAGAACTTAAAAACAATAATGAAAGGGGCGGGCCAGGGATAGTCAGATGGGGAGGAATAAGCAAGAGTATGCAGGTCGTCCTCCAGCCAGAAAATGGGGTGGGCTCTATCTGACTTGCTGCAGCTTCTAATGCACATTGTGAGAGGTTCACAGTGTGAGGTGAGATCAGAGCAAGCCATTTCAGTTCAGGAGAGGAGCAACCGAGGGGAAGGCTGGAGGTCAGATTTAAAACCTGGGTTAGAAGAATGGTTAAAATCCTTCACTTCTCTCTTTCTGTCTATGAACACCACAGAGGAAAACTGATGAATGCCAATGTGATGCCTTCTGCAGCTTAACATGGCCACTAACATGAATAACCAGGCTGCTAAGCAAATAAGTGTTCTTAATTCTCTAAGCACACATGGGTGAAATATGTCAGATAGAATGCTGAGCAAATGTGCATAAGTGTTCTTAATTCTCTAATCACACATGGGTAAAACATGTAAGCTAGAATGCTGAGCAAATGTGCATAAGTGTTCTTAATGCTCTAAGCACACATGGGTGAAATATGTAAGATAGAATGCTGAGCAAATGTGCATACGTGTTCTTAATTCTCTAAGCACACAAGGGTAAGATATGTAAGATAGAATGCTGCGCAAACGTGAATAAGTGTTCTTAATCCTCTGAGCACACATGGGTGAAGTATGTAAGATAGAATGCTGAGCAAATGTGCATAAGTGTTCCTAATTCTCTAAGCACACATGGGTGAAAGATGCATTATAGAATGCTGAGCAAACATGCATACGTGTTCTTAATTATCTAAGTACACATCAGTGAAATATGTAAGATAGAATGCTGAGCAAATGTGCATAAGTCTTCTTAATTCTCTAAGCACACATGGGTGAAATATGTAATATAGAATGCTGAGCAAGTGTATATAAGTGTTCTTAATTCTCTAAGCACGCGTGGGTGAAATATGTAAGATAGAATGCTGAGAAAATGTGCATAAGTGTTCTTAATTATCTAAGCACACATGGGTGAAAGATGTAAGAGAGAATTGTATGTCTTTTCAGCCTCTATGCGTCAATTGCTCCTCAATGGGTTTAAGCACAGGGCCAATGCCATAAGCAAGCATTTTTGGGTTCAGCATGGAGCCAGGTGGTGCCTAATGAACATGAAAGAACAGAAACTGAATTATTTATTATTTATTATTATTTATTACACCTCGCAAAGCCCAGAGGATTGCAAGTGCTTGATAATTTGCACCTTTCTGCCACTCGTGTTTAGCGCCATTTTAATAAATGGGTTGGCCCAGACCCCTTCCTCCCTTATTTGTTAAAATGACCACAAGACCCCTTTCACAGTCCTGGATTCTGGGGACCCATTCCGCCCTGCGAAACTTCTACATAGGGAGGGCTCTGTCATACCAAAAGAGAAAAGAAGAGGGATCTATATGGGGCACAGCGGGCAATGCCCCCAGAATACAGGGCTGTTAGGGAGTCTGGTGATGGGTCCCTCTAAGCTGGTGGTTGCCCCATTTGCTCACGTAAACAAGACCCTGTGTCACAATATGTTACTTTGTTACGTTTATTACATTTATTTTTTAATGTAACACATAAAATAAGGAGAAAGCAAATGTTAATGTCCCTTTAAAGCTCTTGCCGTGGAGTTGAACCGTCATGTGCTAATTGTTTCTGTCTGGAGTCGCTGGAATAATTGGTGCAAAATCAGATTTGGATCAAGGCCAATGCAACCCCCTATTCACCACCACCGCCACCCATCCGCTGCAAACACCCCTCCCCCTTCAGCTAGGACATAAAACTTTATATAAAAATAGTTTTGGGCAGAGGAGCGCCGCCCTCCCCGCTGTACGATGTCACGCACAATACAAGAACCGCATGTCCCGCGTGCTGCAAATTCACGTCTCCTCTTGGTAGACAATAAACGCGCTTTCACATAAAAATATTTAATTTAATTCGTGATTTTTACAGCCGACCCCCCCCCGATATACAGATGAAATCCATAAATGTGAACTGCGCTTTACTACCACAGGAGTGAAACTCTGTTCAGCTGGTCTTGTGAATCATAGACGAGAAGTATACTAAAGCGGCGTACACAAGGTCGGACTTTTCGACCGGACTGGTCGGACCTTCAGAGGACTTTTCCAGTCGAAAATCTGACGGACTTTAGATTTGGAACATGCTTCAAATCTTTACGTTGTAACTGCGCCGGACCCAGAAATCCGCTCGTCTGTATGCTAGTCCGACGGACAAAAACCGACGCTAGGGCAGCTATTGGCTACTGGCTATGAACTTCCTTATTTTAGTCCGTTATACGTCATCACGTACGAATCCGTCGGACATTGGTGTGATCGTGTGTAGGCAAGTCCGTTCGTTAAAAGGTCCATCGGAAGTCCGTCAAAACTCCGTTGAAAGTCCATCGGAAAGTCCGCCCGTGTGTACGCCCCATTAGCTTACAAAGCTGATCTGGGGAAGTAGAGTTAAAGGAACTTTTCAGCTAAAATTGGAAATAAAATCCAGTGATAAATACGGGAACATATTCTACCTGCTCGGAGATTAGGTTTTTTTATCCAAGCATTGCTGGAGTGCCTCAGTCCACCCCATGTCATTGATTGGGCAATGTGAGCCCCAGTCCGCCACGTCCCATTGATTTGGCAAACTGAGTCCCAGTCTGCCCCGTCCCATTTATTCGGCATTGTGAGCCCCAGTTTACCCCAATATATTGTTTTGGCAATGTGAGCCCCAGTTTGCCCTATTCCATTGATTTGGCAACGTGAGCCCCAGTTTGCCCTGTCCTACTGATTTGGCAATATGAGCCCTTAGTTCACTGGGTTCCATTGATTCAGCAATGTGAGCCCCAGTCCACCTTTTCTATTGATCCGGCAATGAGAGCCCCAGTTTGCCCCATTCCATTGATTTGGCAATGGGAGCCCCAGTTTGCCCTATTCCATTGATTTGGCAATGTGAGCCCCAGTTTGCCCTTTTCTACTGATTTGGCAATATGAGCCCCAGTTCACCCAGTTACACTGAATCAGCAACGTGAGCCCTAGTCCACCCTTTCTATTGATTTGGCAATGTAAGCCAGTTTGACCCATTCCATTGATCCGCACATGTGAGCTCCAGTTTGACCCATTCCATTGATCCAGCAATATGAGCCCCAGTTTGCCCCATTCCACTGATTTGGCAATGTAAGCCCCAGTCCACCCTGTCTATTGACCTGGCAACGGGAGCCCCAGTTTGCCCTGTTATATTCATTTGCCTTGGAAGGTTGAATCTGATTGGTGAGGATCAAGATTAAACAGTGGTCACTTGAAAGAATGCCTCTTGCACTGGTGTTCAATGAGAAGAATACTCTTTACATTGGTGGTTAGTGGTTACAATGCTCATTACAATGGTGGCCAATGGGAAGAATGCTTCTTACAATGCTGGTCAGTGGGAAGAATGCTTCTTACAATGCTGGTCAATGGGAAGAATGCTCCTTACATTGGTGGTCATTGGAAAAAATGTGCCTTACACTAGTGGTCAATGGGAAGAAGGCTCCCTACAAATGCCCCTTACATACAGTAGGTGGTCTGTGGGAAGAATGTTCTTTACAGTGTTGGTCAGTGGGAAGAATGTTCCTTCCTCACATTGGTCATCAGTCGAAATAATGCTCCTTATATTGGTGGTCAATGGGAAAAAAAGTACCTTATATTGGTGGTCAGTGGGAAGAATGTTCCCCTTAAGGACCCCTAACATGATCATTGGTTCCAGTGGGTACTTACCTGAGAAACCACAGGAGAGTTTCCTCTGGTCCCATGTATCTGGCCCTGCGGAGTGGTGGTAGAGCTGGACACCATCAGGCAGGAGATCAGTCCAATGTTGCTCACTACTAAAGGAACCCCTAGTAACCTCTATAGAGGTCCCTTAGTGGACTGCAGAATCCTTGTTGAGAAGGGCTGGTTTAGTACATGGTACAGCAGATATTTATAATCTGTAATGCATAGTGACCCAGGTCTTTCCAGCACTGGACTCACATTGAGCCACTTGGAAGCCCTATCAGCAGACTAATGGATGAGTTTGTCTGAGGAACATTTTAAGTGTTTTTCATGATGTGCTATATGAATATCTATGATCTATCTGAGAACATCATTGTTCTAATACAGTGCATTATACTTTAGATAATACAGTATTTGGTTTCCTCTCTAGCGGTGCAGATAGTTTTGGTATAGGGGGATTTTTCCGGTGCATTGGAACAAAAACCAGACTGACGGGGATTATAAACCTCTCCTACTCTATCCAAAACTAAAGGAAAAAAATGTGGCTATATGTTCACTTAATTTAGGCATTCAATGTGATGAACTGCTCTGAAGACGATGGGTCAGGGCAGGGATCTCCAAACTACGGCCCTCCAGCTGTTGTGGAACTACACGTATCATGAGGCATTGTAAAACTCTGACATTCACAGACATGACTAAGGATGATGGGAATTGTAGTTCCTGAACAACTGGAGGGCCGTAGTTTGGAGACCCCTGGGTTAGGGGTACGTAGTGTACAGCAGGGAGTGATCTAATGGTGAGTTTGGAGGCGCGGTAGTGGTACACCAGCGACAGGTCTCCAAAGCGTTGTCACCCTACAATGCAACCATTGCAGCATAGAAAGGGTGGTGGGATCCCCAGAGAATAAGCCCTAATTATCTAATCCTTAGACAGGTAATCCGGTTCCAACATTTCTGTTTCGAATGTTTATTTAGCTGTTTGGCTGGAGCCGTCCTTTACGGCGCTCTGCTTCTTACGCAGTTACGATAGCATATGTTTTTAATATGTCTTCGTTGATGAATCCAGCAAGTTGGCAAAGCTTGTATTACCATGGCTGCGCACGTAATTCCAATTCTATTTTTTTATTCCGCTGCTTTATTCGATACAACTGTTGTACAACACGCTCTGTCACCCCCCAGCATAAATCTGCATGTCTGCAGAGGAGACGTTTGATGAATTACACGTACACATAGCGGTTGGGGGGGGGGTTAGTGCATACATAAAAAACAGGATTATAGACTTCGAGGACGTGAGTCCCACTGCAGCCAATCAGAATTTAGCTGGTATTTTTTATTAGAGCAAATAAGAACATAAAGAGAGAATTTAATTGGTATATATATATTTATATATAATATATTTTTTTTTATATATATATATATATATATATATATATATATATATATATATATATTCCATTTTATTTATATATATATATATATATATATATATATATATATATATATATATATATATATATATCTTTTTTTTCACAGATAATAGGTGCAGGAACTCCTCCCTTCTGAGTCACCCCTTGACTCCACCCCCTACCCACCTCCGAGCACCGTTCCTTGGTTCCAACCCTTACCCACGTCCCAGTACCACCCCCTTTAGAGAAAACAAGAAAACAGAGCCAATTATCATTTTATGGTGCCAAGTATTTTGTATGGATTTTGTTAATGATAACAAGAAAGACAGTAAAATAGATCTAGCAACGATGGACACCCCAGTGATGATGGACTACCAACAGCCAGCATCAATAGACCCTTCAGCAGACAGCAACATTAGACCCCTCCCTCAGCAGTAGATCATTCCCAGCAATGATTGACGCCCTTCAACAAAAGACCCACCCCCTCCAGAACAATAGATCCCCCACCAGCAACAATAGATCCTCTCCAGCAATAATAGATTTACCAGTAGCCATAGACCCTTCAGCAGCCAGCAACAAAGACCCCCTCCCTCAACAGTAGATCCCTCCCAGCAACGATTGACCCCCCTGCAACAAAAGACCCATCCCCTCCAGAACAATAGATCCCCCCACCAGCAACAATAGATCCTCCCCAGCAATAATAGATTTACCAGTAGCCATAGACCCTTCAGCAGCCAGCAACAAAGACCCCCTCCCTCAACAGTAGATCCCTCCCAGCAACGATTGACCCCCCTGCAACAAAAGACCCATCCCCTCCAGAACAATAGATCCTCCCACCAGCAACAATAGATCCTCCCCAGCAACAATAGATTTCCCAGTAGCCAGCATCAATAGACCCTTCAGCAGCCAGCAACAAAGACAGTAGATCCCTCCCAGCAACGACTGACCTCCCAGAAACATAAGACCCGCCCCAGCAACAACAGACCCCTCACGAGCAAAAGAAAGAACTTCCTAGCAACAATAGACTCCCTTCCTTCGCAAAAATAGTTCCCCTACAGCAACAATAGATTTCCCAGCAGCCAGCATCAATAGACCCTCCAACACACCACAGCACCCCCTTACCTTTATACACTCAGTTCCGGAGGTGCCGGAATTGCGTTCCCCCCACGTTCCCGCTGAAAGAAAAGCCCTGTATCTATCTATCTATCTATCTATCTATCTATCTATCTATCTATCTATCTATCTATCTATCTATCTATCTATCTATCTATCTATCTCTCTATCTATCTATCTATCTATCTATCTATCTCTCTATCTATCTATCCATCTATCGTGAACATTAATATATTTTTTCAGTGCACTTATTTCTACAAATATATTAATACTGCAAAGCAGTGATTGCGCTTTGCTGGTTTGCCCTAAATAAAAGTCTAAGGGGTCATCTTACTAAATACATTGCAATTATTTCTTTAAATTCCATATGTATGTTTGTGTAATTGACGTCAACATAGTTTTAGAGAACATTCTTGTTCTTTATTAGTAAATCAGCCCATTCTGTCTACTGAGGGTGACTGTTAACACTATAGTATCTAGGCAGGTATAGATTTTAATGCATAACTAAACCCCCCCCAAAAGAGATTTAATATATTTCAGATATTGTGATGATAGATATTGATATATATATAGATATTTTGGCTGCATTTGTTTGTTTTCAGGTTCGTTATTTTCAACTAGTGATCCTGCAAATAACAAATTTCATTGTCCTTTGGTAGCTACATTTTTTTTTCCTCCAATGTATCTATGGAGGGAGCCATGGTTGGCACCCAGGATGGACTACAAACATGTCTGAATGTTTTCTATATGGTGGCTGCATTTGTTTTCTTTTTCAGACGTTCTCCTTCTTTTTTCATCTAGTGATCCTGCCAGTAACCCACTTCCTGTATTAGGCTGACAACGCTCACTCAGTTTACTGTGTCTCAGGAAGCGTGGCATTGCACCCTAATGCTCGGTTCACATATATGCAAATCGGATGCGAATCAGATGTGTTTTGTACCTCATCCGATTCGAATAACATGTGAAGCAGATTGGCTTTCAATGAAGCCGATTCACATATATGTGGGCCGGTGCGAATGAAAAGAGGGCGCTGTGCGTTTTTTAGTCCGGTTCAGGTGTGATTTAAGTTTCAAATTCGCAACTGAACTGCTAATGAATGGAAACCGCACTGGACTCACAGAAACCGACCCTGCATTTACACTATATTACCAAAAGTATTGGGACACCTGCCTTTACACACACATGAACGTTAATGGCATCCCAGTCTTATGCCGTGTACACACACGACCAGACTTTTCGTCGGACTGAACTCCGAAGGACTTTTCGACGGAGTTCCAACGAAACGGACTTGCCTACACACGATCACACCAAAGTCCAATCGTTTCGAACGTGATGACGTACAACCGGACTAGAATAGGGATGTTCATAGCCAGTAGCCAATAGCTGCCCTTGCGTCCTGTTTTTGTCTGTCGGACTAGCATACAGACGAACGGATTTTTCAATCGGACTCGAGTCTGTCAGAAAGATTTGAAACATGTTCTATTTCTAAAGTCCGACAGATTTTTCGACAGAAAAGGTCCGATGAAGCCCACACACGATCGAATTGTCCAACGGATTAGTTCCGTCGGACCAGGTCCGTCGAAAAATTCGGTCGTGTGTACACGGCATTAGTCCGTAGGGTTCAATATTGAGTTGGCCCACCCTTTGCACCTATAACAACTCTTCTGGGAAGGCTGTCCATAAGGTTTAGGAGTGTGTCTATGGGAATGTTTGACCATTCTTCCAGAAGCGCATTTGTGAGGTCAGCCACTGATGTTGGAAAAGAAGGCCTGGCTCACAGTTTCTGCTTTATTGCATCCCAAAGGTGCTCTATCGGATTGAGGTCAGGACTCTGTGCAGGCCAGTCAAGTTTCTCCACCCCAAACTCGCTCATCCATGTCTTTATGGACCTTGCTTTGTGCACTGGTGGGCAGTCATGTTGGAACAGGAAGGGGCCATCCCCAAACTGTTCCCACAAAGTTGGGAGCATGAAATTGTCCTAAATGTCTTGGTATGCTGACGCCTTCAGAGTTCCCTTCACTGGAACTAAGGGGCCAAGCCCAACCCCTGAAAAACAACCCCACCTCATAATCCCCCCTCTACCATATGATTTGGCCCAGTGCACAAAGCAAGGTCCATAAAGACATGGATGAGTGAGTTTGGGGTGGAGGAACTTAACTGGCCTCCACAGAGTCCTGACCTCAACCTGATAGAACACCTTTGGGATGAATTCGAGTGTAGACTGCGAGCCAGGCCTTCTCGTCCAACATCAGTGTCTGATCTCACAAATGCTCTTCTGGAAGAATGGTCACACATTCCCATAGACACACTCCTAAACCTTGTGGATATCTAAGCTCCCATTCATGCATACTAGGGACAATTTACACAGGAGCCATTTACCAAAGTACCTGGAGGAAACCCACACAGGCACAGGGAGAACATGCAAAACTTGTTCAGGTAGTGCCGTGGTCGGGATTTGGACCAACAACCCTAGACTGCGAGGCGGAAGTGCTAACAACTTAGCCACTGTGCTTCCATTTTGTTTATGGGTTTAGATATACTGTATATATCTATAACATGATAACGACCCCAAACACACCTCCAAGATGACCACTGCCTTGCTAAAGAAGCTGATGGTAAAGGTGATGGACTGGCCAAGCATGTCTCCAGACCTAAACCCTATTGAGCATCTGTGGGACATCCTCAAACAGAAGGTGGAGGAGCACAAGGTCTCTAACATCCACCAGCTCTGTGATGTCGTCATGGAGGAGGGGAAGAGGACTCCAGTGACAACCTGTGAAGCTCTGGTAAACTCCATGCCCAAGAGGGTTAAGGCAGTGCTGGAAAATAATGGTGGCCACACAAAATATTGACACTTTGGGCCCAATTTGGAGATTTTCACTTAGGGGTGTACTCACTTTTGTTGCCAGCGGTTTAGACATTAATGGCTGTGTGTTGAGTTATTTGGAGGGGACAGCAAATTTACACTGTTATACAAGCTGTACACTCACTACTTTACATTGTAGCAAAGTGTCATTTCTTCAGTGTTGTCACATGAAAAGATAGAAGAAAATATTAACAAAAATGTGAGGGGTGTACTCACTTTTGTGAGATAATGTACTTTAACCTCAAAAAATGTACAGCAAGGGTGTTGGCTGCACAGTATCTGACAGTAGACAAACCTCAATGTGAAAATATGGAACAGCAAGGAGACAAAAATGCAAATGTCGCAATAGAAAATGACTTTCAAAAAGCTTTACAGTCAAAGCGCTTGCTTACAGTAAATTCACTATTATTTCTGCTTACGTGTTCCCCACGCGAGTGTACAGACGGTTAGACACTCTTTTATAACATCTGATATGTCCTCTCTGTAGTAAGATATGGCGCTCTTCTTCCTAATCCATAATGCATTTCTGTAATCAGGATGCCGACCCCCCCGCTCCTCCTTTCTGTTCCCGGCCATGGGAAGCAATCCGACTAAATTTAGAAAATTCCTTTGCTGTTATGCAGCCAAATTCCCAAATCTCCGAACATTCAATTCAGGGTCCACCGTCACAGATCGGGGTCGCCAACTTATGCGAAATTACAATTTGTTAAATGTTTTGTGACAGCTCTAGCAAACAATGAGTGCTACTTTGCCTCCCCTTCAGCAAACATTGTCTAATGCCCTGGAGCTTTGTACGGTTGGGGTCGGGTACATTTTTGGAGACTATAGCAGAATGGAATTTTAAAAGGAGCATGAGATTCAGCTCATTAACGAGCACGTGTTGTCCTGAAGAAAAAAGACACGCTGCAAAGGAAACCAATAGATTGGCATTGGCATCTTTTTTTTTTTTCCATTTATGACTTGTAAATATTTTAAGATATTTTCGTTGTGGGATGCAAAGTTTATACTAATTATGATGTGCCAACCCATACTAGCTCAGCACATACCAATAGAATAAGGTCAGGTGGTTGAATCGTTTGGTATAATACTGATGTTCTTAGCTCTCGAAGGACAGTAAAGGCTGTCACACCTACAGTAACTTGTAGGTTGTGGAATAATTTGGTGTCATCATGAAGTTCTGAGGTGCTGAAGTATAATTAAGGTCAGTACACCTAACTCTCAGGTTGTGAAATTACTTGGTGTCACCATGATATTCTGAGATGGTGAAGGACAATTCCATGTGTCACGTCCAACTCTCATGATCTGGAATAGTTTGGGATCACCGTGATGTCCTAAAATGTCCATGAAAAAATTCTGCCTTTTGGACCTCTCAGGTTGTGCAAATAACTTAGTGTCATCATATTATTCTGGGATGGTAAAGGATAATTACATGTCTCACATCTAGTTTTCAGGTTGTTGAATACCTTGGTGTCATGATATTTTATGATATTAAAGGACAATTTCATGGGTCACAACTTTCTCTTGGTGTAAAAACTGAGTGTCATGGTATTCTGTGATGGTGAAGGACAATTCTATGTAGCATCTCTCAGTTTGTGGAAAAATTTGGTGCCATCATGATATTCTGAGATGGTGAAGGACAATGACATGTAACTCATGTTGTAGAATGCTTTACAGTCACCAGGATGTCCTAAAATGCCAATATGTCTGCCTGTTGAGCCTAACTTGTGGAATAACTTGGTGTCATTGTGATATTTTAAGATGCTGAAGGACAATTCCATGTGTCACATCTAACTGTCATGTTCTAGAATAATTCAGTGTAGAGTACCCTCTAGAGAACCGCTGGTAGTTTGGGCCTATTTCCTCCCCTTAGCACACACACAGCATTTTTGGCAGTCTCTCTCTCTGGCTCAAGAGGCAGTCTATGGGTTTGTTTTTGTGTGTTTTTATTAGGGAACAATGAACTCTGATGGTGATAGGGAGCATGGGATACCCGGGAACTGAAGAATCTTGAACAGGTTAAGGACTATTCATTTTCTGACTAAACTTGTCCACTTCTTTACAAAAAAAAAAACTTGTACTCCTTCAGCCGCACCTGTACAACACCCGAGGGGATTGCACCCCTGCTTAGCTGTACTGGCCCACGTCAGGCTGTACTTCTCTTAACATAAACCCCACATAATCTCTATGCTGCTTGTGATCTGTCAAAGACTAAAGCGCTAAGCAGTCAATTTTGCAGCACTGGATCATTGGTTGCCTCTGATATCCTCCAGGCTCTTTCCTTGGGAGGGAGATGAAGACTGACTCAGCCTCTTGGACAACTTAGGCCCTCTTCCACAGCTTCCTTCCTGGCTCTCCTCCTGGGAGTTCTCCCCTGGATACCTGGGATGTCCTTTGTGCAGTCTTACTCCAGCATGCTGCAATTCCCACTTGCTAATCAGGCCCAACTTTTTATGGGATCTCCACCCACCTTCTGGGCACACTTCCCCAGGGATTGGGGGGAGTAGCAGAGCAGCAGCTTGTCCTAATCTGAGCAGCCCTAACCAATCAACCCCTGCTCCACTGATTGGGACCAAAATTTACCTAACAACCTTACCTAAACCCAAGAGGGTGCTACATCCATGACATCATGATGTCCTGAAATGCAGAAGGTAAATTCTGCCTTGTGAGCTTGGTGTCATGATATTCTGAGATGGCGAAGGACAATTCCATGTGTCACACCTAACTCTCAGGTTGTGGATTAATTTGATGCCACCATGATGTTCTAAAACACTAAAAATTCAGGCTTTTCAACTTAACTCTCAGGTGGTGATATAACTTGGTGTCACTGTGATACTTTAAGATACTAGAGGACCATTCCACATGTCACATCTAACTCTCGGGTTGTGGAATAATTTGGCGTCATAATATTCTGTTATGGTGTAGGACAGTGATGGCGAACCTTGGGACCCCAGATGTTTTGGAACTACATTTTCCATTATACTCAACCACACTGCAGAGTGCATGAGTATCATGGGAAATGAAGTTCCAAAACATCTGGGGTGCCAAGGTTCGCCATCACTGGTGTAGGACAATTCCATGTTTAACATCTAACTCTCAGCTGGTGGGAAAATTTGGTGTCACCACAATGTCCTTAATAGCTGACACTTCTGCCTTTTGAACCTCTTAGGTTGTCGAATAATTTAGTGTCATTGTGATATTTTAAGTTGCTGAATGACAATACACATAACTCTTTCCCTGAGTTACCCTTCTAGCACTGTCATTCTAACACCCAAACTGGGTTGAATTATGTGTCCATCTTCTCATCCATCCCCTTACATTTGGGTGTGGCAACTGCCTGCTTAGGTATAGACTGCTGGACTGTGGGAAACAGGGACGGTCTTCTGTGATCTTCTACTGAATTTTTGACAACCTCTGATGGAGATGAAGAAAATAAGTATAAATTCTTAGCGGTTCATCATGTAGCGCTCACCAATGAAAGGGCCCACTGATTTGGTCCCGAGGTTCTTTCCCAAATCAGTGCACTAGCATCCAGGCACATAGTCTTAGTCACTTTTTTGGCTCAATGATTAGTCTAGGGCAGTGGTCTCCAAACTGCGACCGGGAGGGGGGGGGGGCAGATATGGCCTTTGCTTGCTTTTATCCAGTCCTTGGGGCAATATTTCATCCACTGACACCAGCGATGGGGCATAATTCCTCCCAATGGCCCCAACGATAGGGCACAATTCCTCCCAATGACACCAACGATGGGGCACACTTCCTCCGAATGACACCAACGATGGGGCATTGTTTATTGACGCTGCAACCTTTCCTACTCCCGATGACCAAGGTCCAGCCCTTTTAAGAGCTGAAGAACAATAAACTGGCCCTTTGTTTAGGAAGTTTGGAGACCCCTGGTCTAGGGGTATCCTTTTTTTTAATGTTTTTTTTAAACTTGAAATTGGATGGGTGTAGGGTGACTGTAGAATACTCCAGTAACATTAGGTAGTAACTTAAGGAAATGTATCTTCCTGTTAAAGATTCTTAGCACAGTCCTTGCAGCAGCAAATGATGGGCTGAGCTACACAGGGACACCATGAGCAATGTCCACTTTTAAGTACAAGCTGACTGATGTAAGAAGGACAGCAGCACACAGTCACTGGGATCTCACACACTGGTCTGTACTCACAAATGTCTCTGGATAGTTGGATTCCGCCTTCCAATGTCATCCAGACATTTCTCCTGTGAACTCTTCAGGCCAGATCCCCAAAAGGAAATCCCTAACTCAGCTCCAGTAAAGTTCAGTAGAATAGCCCCTCAAGCTAGCAGAGCTGGGGCCTCGGTGACCAAATGAAAGGCAGTGCTGGACCGCCCAGAAGGGCAGCAACCCCTCAGGCTGGGATCTTCTTCTCCTGGATAAGAACAGGGCAGCTACAGGCTTCAGACTATTTATGCTCACTTCCAACCACCATTAGGGCTCTGTCCTCCAGGAATTGGCTGGGACAACATAAATATTCAGCTGATGATTTGCTTCACCCAGCCCACTACTTTCCAGAACTATCCAGAAGGCAGGGGGAAGCAATCAAACCAACAGCCAGTGAAACCCAGAGCAGACCAACTCCACTGATTAGAGGAGAGCTAAAGAACTCAATTTACCTAACCCAGCACCTATCTAGGAGGGTTCTACAGCCATTCTTCCAAAGAAAGCACAGGTCCACTTTAAATAAATCAGTGCAAAGGGAAATATAGAGGCTGCTGTTGCCCGCTACATCTTTTGAAAATGAAAGCTGTCAGATCTCCTGCCCTGCCAGACAGAACTGTACAGTGCGGCACAGCTGTGTAGGTTTTAGGACTGAATGGATAAAATTACAAATCTATTGGTAGGTAATAGAACTCCCATATATGTGTTTTATTGGCTTTCTGCTTGGAATTTACTCATAAATTATGCTGATCTTAATCGAGAGATCCCCTGAAACCTTTAACTCCCCCCTTTAATGTTTTGCCGGTGTCAGTTACAACACATGGGGGGATGGGGATTCATCTCATCAGGTGCCATTATTTTTCCAGGAGAAGCTCAGACAGAGCTTATCCCTAACTTCCTAAACTCGGGTACAGGAGGAGAGAAGGAATTCCTACCACATCAGTCTGGCTGGATATATCAATATGCCAATGGGCCGCACACACCCCGCGCTCTCCAGGATTCCAGCCACAGATGTTTCCAGTTGTGTGAATCTATCAGGAGTTCAGAGGCTTGCAGCGGTACATACACCCCCTCCTCGTCCTCGCAGGCCGCAGCTGTGTGCAGACCCTGCCAGTAACACATACACACAGAGGAGATGCCAGAACATCAATGGTGGCTTATAAACACGGCCAGGAGCTTCTGGCACTGGCTGGGGAACAATGACACTTTATGATGCACCATCGACTATTCTGTATCTATACTCTACAACATATGAGACATGCAGACGGCCCTGCTGAATAGAGTTACTTTCGTATCTGAGAGTCGTTATAGATAACACACAAGGCAGCCACCAATGCCAACTGGGGAAGAAAACCAGCCTCAGCTTTCTGTGTTTCTCTTGAAGTTCAGGTGTTTCATAGGCTGAAAAAGACACAAGTCCATTGAGTTCAACCAAATAGAAAAAGGAATAATGAATTGAAAGTCTGCATGTACAGAACCCGAAATCTAGAGTTGGTCCAGAAGAAAGCAAAAAAACTTAGCATGGAACGATTTGCTTTGATGGGGAAAAAATACAGTACTTCCTTTTTAATTCCCTAAGACAATTGGATACTCTCAGGATCAACAACATAGTTGAGTACTTTCCATAATGCTTTTTAAATTTGCACTAACAGTTACATTTTCAGCACATGCGTTTAGGGCTCTACTCCCTGCTTCTAAGGTCCAAACATACTTGGCTTTCGGGGGTCTACCCCCTTCTTTTAAAGTCCAAGCATACTTGGCTTTTGGGGGTCTACCCCCTTCTTCAAAGGTCCAAGCAGTACTTGAATTTTGTGAGTCTACCCTCTTCTTCTAAGGTCCAAGTATTAGATGTTTTTTCAGGGGCCTACCCCCTTTCTTCTAAAGTCCAACAGTACTTGGCATTCAGGGGTCTACCATCTTCTCATAAGGACCAAGCAGTACTTGGCTTTTGGGGGTCTATTTCTTCTATTAAGGTCCAGGCAGTACTTGACTTTCAGGCAGGGGTGGACTGGGCCGGGGGGGGGATGGCAGGGGGACAAATGCCCCCAATCCCCCCTACCCCCCAGGCCACTCTGATGCCCTGTAAAAAGGCCATACCACTTCTGCCGCAGACATGCCTGAAGGCTTCCTGGTGAAGCTGAGTAAAAAGTCCCCGCCGGTGTCCTACCGAGTGTGGGATGAAGACAGGGAGCAGGACTAAGCCACCCCGGCTCCCCCCTGCAGCCCCCTGCTGGCCAGTTCGGGAATTCAAGGGCAGTGCAGCAGGTGCTGTCCAGCACGATCCACCAGTGAGCAGAGAGTACCTGGAGCAGAGCTTCAGCCTGGGATGGGGATCGGGAGGAGGCAGGAAAGAGGGAGTGGGGACCAATTCACTGTACCGTGGGTCTCTGGGTTGTACTTGCCCCCTAGAGCTCAAAGTTGCCATTCAGCTTTCAGGGGTCTACTCTCTTCATCCAAGGGTCAAACAGTATTAGACTTTCGGTGGTATACTTCCTTCTTCTAAGGTCCAAACAGTACTTGGCTACCTTCTTCTCCCAAGGTCCAAGTCGTACTTTACGTTAGGGGTCTACTACTGCTTCTAAGGTTTAAACAGTACTTGGAATTTGGGGGTCTAACCCCCTTCTTCTAAAGTCTAAGCAGTATTTGACTTTTGGGGGTCTATGCCTTCTTCTATGGTCCAAGCAGTATTCGGCTTTTAAGGGTGTACCCCCTTCTTCTAAGGTTCAAGCAGTACTTAGGTTTTGGGGTCTATCTCCTCCTTTTAAGGTCCAAACAGTACTTGGCTTTTGGGGCATATAACCCCTCTTCTAGGGTCCAAGCAGTACTTGGCTTTGTGGGGGGGTCCACCACTTCTTTTAAAGTCCAAGCACTACTTGGCTTTCCAGGGTCTATCCCCTTCTTCTATGGTCCAAGTAGAAGGAGGTAGACCCCTGCAAGCCAGGAGGTAGACCCCTGCAAACCTCAGAAGACAGGGACCAATTCCCAAAAGCCATGTAATACTTGGACCTTGGAAAAAAAGAGGGTAGATTCTTTAAAGCTAAGTACTTCCTAGACCTTAGAAGAAGGGGATCAATTCCCAAAAGCCATGTACTGCTTGGATCTTGGAATAACATGGTAGATCCCTGAAAGACAAGTATTGTTTGAACTTTAGAAGAAGAGTGAGAATCCCCAAAAGTCAAGTACTGCTGGGATCTTAGAAGAAGGGGCTAGACCTTTGAAACCTTGTCCTAAAGAGATCCTCCTTGAGGATAGCCAGAGTATATATAACATGATGCTCGCCCAAGCTTTGTTCAGGCACATACCAAAATGGCGTCCAACTCCCCACTGAGAAAATCAAATCATACCGTTATCAATTTACACCTGAGATAATACCAGACAATACCGAAGTGATGCAGCAAATGTAAATGCTTATTGTCTGGAGTGATTTAAAGCGGAACCCTTGGAAATATAGGAAAAATTACCCTTTCAGCGCAGAGGGAGCTCACTTTATCCAAAGCGAACAACAATCCTCACCATATCCCCTTCCCAGACCAAATGAGCATTTAATCCTCGAAGTGTGGGGGGAGCCCCACCACAATAGTCAGAGTTTTGATATTTAATATAATTATCATAAAATGACAAAACCGGCTGACACAGAAAAGATTGTTCCACTGATGGAAAAGGGTTAATAAAAATTCCGATTCCTCAGACTGGCATTGCTGGCAATGCCCGTCTTTTGTGATGACCGCTTATCTAAAAATTCACATGACCGAAAAGGGGATAGACTCCAAGCCGCATGTTTCTTAAGTCAGTTCATGTCTTACATCCAAGTGTGACGGAACAGTCACACGCCTCACAGACTCTGCCATAAAAGTGTCAATTCACTGAGCTGCAATGCAGAGCTGAACCGCGATTGTCATTTAATCCAGCGTTCAATTTTCTCATCAAAAACAACTCAGTCACCTACCTACAAACAGTAGGTATTCTTGAAAAAAAAAAAAAAAACGATATAAAGCCAATAACCAAAATCTCATGCGATCTTTAATGTATTATCATTTCGAAAGTCGTTTTCAATCTTTCCAGATCTGCAGAATAAAATGATAGCTGGTGATCCTGCCATGAAGGTTTGTTGGGACATTTCCTGTTCAGGGACGAGCCCCGGTTCACACTGATCCATCATTAAGCACTTCCCACCCAAGGTATGTCCTATGACTTCATGGACTTTGAGTGGGGACATCTGAATGATGGGTGCAGCTACAGACATCATGCAGAAATCATTTATTTTTACGCCGATGATTCTGTGCACCAAAAGAACAATCATAGCAGCAGTTCAGCTTCTCCGGGCTCGCCCGTGCGATCGGTGAGCCGGAGAACGAATCGGTCGCAGCCGGAAGACCAGATGGTCCCCAGTCATCTCTATGACCCTCTTATAGACCCCACATCGCTCCATAAAGAGGACCTGTCCATACCTCCCAACATTTTGAGATGGGAATGAGGGACACCTACTAGCAAATGTATGTAGGCATAGGGCACGCCCCCTGCCACACCCCCTTAAAGGAGAATTAACCAAAAAAAAGGTTAATTAAATCAACAAGTCCTTTTTTTTTTACCACTATTATTCCTTTATATTTGCTTGTAAAATTTACAAATGCAGCAATTTAGAAATTGGATGAAAGGTTTAGCACTGGGAAACACTTTTTGAAATATAAAAAGTGCATTTTATATACAACTATATAGATCAGAGCAAAATGAGGGACAAATGAGGAGGAAAGAGGGACAGAGGGACATTGCTCCAAATCAGGGACAGTTGGGAGCTATGCCTGTCACGTACTATTCCTATTACAAGGGATGTTTACATTCCTTGTAATAGGAATAAAAGTCATCAATTTTTTTTTTTTTTAAAGAAAGTGTAACAATAAAAAAAAAAAAAATAAAAGTAAATCAAAGAATAATAATAATAATAATAATAATAAAAAAATAATTGAAAGCGCCCCAGTCCCCGCGTGCTCGCGCACAGAAGCGAACACATACGTAAGTCGCGCCCACATATGTAAACTGTGTTCAAATCACACATGTGAGGAATCGGCGCGTGTGTTAGATCAAAAGCAACAATTCTAGCACTAGACCTCCTCTGTAACTCTAAACAGGTAACCTGTAAAAAATTTTAAAGCGTCGCCTATGGAGATTTTTAAGTACCGAAGTTTGGTGCCATTCCACCAGTGTGCGCAATTTTAAAGCGTGACATGTCCGGTATCTATTTACTTGGCGTAACATCATCTTTCACATTATATAAAACATTGTTCTAACTTTACTGTTTTGGTTTTTTTAAAATTCATGATTCATTTCCAAAAAAAAAAAAAAATGCGTTTGAAAAATCGCTGCGCAAATACTATCTGACATAAAAAGTTGCAACAACCGCCATTTTATTTCCTAGGGTCTCTGCTAAAAAAAACATATATAATGTCTTGGGGGTTCTGAGTAATTTTCTAGAAAAAAAAATGATGATTTTTAGGAGCGAAGTGCCAGAATTGGCCCGGATGGGAAGTGGTTAAAGAATATGTAAATCCAAAATGTCATATTCCTGATATGAACCTGCTGTACCATGTATTTGTATGAAAAAGTGTCCCGATTTCTTTATATTGCTTCCTTTGTGTGAAATCCCTGGTGTTCCTGCCAGCCCCTCTGCGTTCCTAATAAATACCGACCATACTAGGCAGGAGAGCACAGCGCGGTCAGTTTTCAGGCTGCAAGATTTTCCAAAACCAAAAAACATAGCATTCCCTGGGTATTCAGACATTAAATATAGTTGATTATTTGCTTTTGGGAGATAAATAAACTATTTGGTTTCCTCCCAGGAATTTTCGGTATTTAGGATTTAAATATTGGGATTGTGGAGTTCTCTGGCACTGAAGGGTAAAGCAGTTTCAGGTACATTATGACCGTCCCCTGGTAATGGGCAGCACTCAGGGATATATATATAACCGGCAGTCAGGAGCCGCAGGTCAGGCAGCTGACACTCTGCAGAATCCCGGCCATGCGGAGAGGAATTATCAGGCTTTTTATCGGCGCTCATTAGATTAGTGTCAGGACAGCGGCACAGAGATGGAATACGGTGAAGCTGGCTGATGACTGCCAGGAAAAGCTGACGCTGCGATTCACACGTTATCAGGAGCCGCTGCTGACACCCGCCACAGGTGACTGAGGGGGGGGGGGGGGGGGGGCGCTCAGCTGTCTTCTGTCACATCCTGCAGGTGTCATTAACCTTTCACGGTGCGGAGCTGACACTCCGACTCCATCCTGGTGTCACCCAGGAGGCCAACCAGCCAAGATCATGACAAAGAGCTCACACTCTGACAAGGTCAAGTACCTGGACATTGTCCATCCGGAGCCCATGGCCCCTTCCACAACTCCCGGTTTAGGCAGGCCATACCTGGAGCAAATTTCTTTCCCGCAACCTGTGATTCCCTCATCAACACAGACAGTGCTGTTGGGCCATTGTTTGCTCCCAGGGGTAGGGTAGGGCGGGGAGAAGCCTTCCCCGCTGGGAGAAGACAGTGATTGTTGCTAGAGGCTATAGCAGTTGCTAGCGATAATTGCACGTAAAGCCTGGTATGCTGGTTGTACCCAAGTCGATTGATCAATCAACTTGGTACATTCAACCTGCCCATGCACTCTCAGAATCAGAGGCTCCTCTCCATTCATAAACGGAAGCATCGTAAACATATGCTCAGTTATGAATGGACAGAGTCAGTGATCACCTTCCTTCGGAATAGGAAGGAGTCGGTAAATGACAGATTTACCGGCTCCTTCCTCCGCTGTCCAGCCTGACAAATCTGGGGCAGGGGGGACCGGAGGAGGACACGGAGAGAGCGAGTACCATACGTGGGATCTGGAGGGGGAGCCAGAGGGAGCGAGGACCATACAGGGGATCTGGAGGGGGACCTGGAGAGAGTGAGGACCATATGGGGGAGCTGGAGGTGGACCGGGAGAGAGCGAGGACCATACGGGGGGAGCAGGAGGTGGACCTGGAGAGAGTGAGGACCATACGGGGGAGCTGGAGGGGGACCCGGAGAGAGAGAGGACCATGTGGGGGAGCTGGAGGGGGACCGGGAGAGAGCGAGGACCATATGGGGGAGCTAGAGGGGGACCCTGAGAGAGCGAGAGTCATACGGGGGGCTGGAGGAGGACCAGGAGAGAGCGAGGACCATACGGGGGACCCAGAGAAAGCGAGGACCATACGGGGGAGCTGGAGGGGGACCTGGGGAGAGCGAGGACCATACGGGGGAGCTGGAGGGGGACCCGGAGAGAGAGAGGACCATATGGGGGAGCTGGAGGGGGACCCTGAGAGAGCGAGAGTCATACGGGGGGCTGGAGGGGGACCGGGAGAGAGCGAGGGCCATACAGGGGAGCTGGAGGGGGACCCTGAGAGAGCGAGAGTCATACGGGGGGCTGGAGGGGGACCCGGAGAGAGAGAGGACCATACGGGGGAGCTGGAGGGGGACCCTGAGAGAGAGAGAGTCATACGGGGGGGGCTGGAGGGGGACCCGGAGAGAGCGAGGACCATATGGGGGAGCTGGAGGGGGACCCCGAGAGAGCGAGGGCCATACGGGTGGAGCTGGAGGGGGACCTGGAGAAAGAGAGGACCATACGGGGGAGCTGGAGGGGGACCCGGAGAGCCAGGGGAGGAGGACACAGGGGGTGATACTTGCGGTGGTGGGGGGAGGTACAAACTCCCATCTCCTCACAAAGCATTTTACATAGACAAGTAATGTGTACCGCGCAGCATTAAAATCCTCCCTCCGCAATCAGCGCTTTACCTTAAATATCTTCCACCCGGCAGGCGTGTTAATGTCTTCCATGTGTGTTTATGGAAGTGATCAGGACTAACTTCCACCGGACCACAAGTCTGAAACTTCAATATCGCTGTACAATACTCAGCAGTAATGGCCTCTCTGCAACAAGTCCGCTGAGCGTGGGCTATCCATAGACATACAATGCTGATCTGAAGGCAGAACCGATCACCCATTAATATGTCTCCTAAGCCTTCAGAACCCTATTAACACAAGTGAGTTGATACAGCTTGGATACTTATTACATTGATTGACACATTGATACTGAAACATAGATAAATAGACATAATTGGCTACATCTTTGATTTCTGGGAATTATTGCCAAAGCTCTTCAACCCACGGGTTGCAGGAAAGAAAATCGATTGATGGATCTGCCTATACATGGTTCGAATCACGGCTAGTCTCCCTGCTGAAATGGCCAAGATTCGAACCGTCTATGGCCGGCTTTAGTGTGAGCGTGACTGACAAGAGTGTTTAAAACTGATCAATATATTCATTGATCGTGACATACAGTATACACGCACAAGTGTCAATTTTTACGCGTGAAGAAGATACACTGGGGACATTGTTGTCTCAAAGGAGCAATCATGTTTGCCCAGAGGCATCCATTTGGATAATATCCTCTCTAATTGGTCAGCCACAGTGTGGCCACAGACATGAGCTAATTACCAAATCTAATCACAACTGGCTAAATCATCTTCTGCTGACCATCATTTTATATCCATGGGTCACTCTACTCACTTAGAACTGTATAGAGCACCATCATAGGTGTGTTCGCACAGGGTGTGCTGGATGTGCCTGGGCACACTCTAATCACCCCATGTGGGGCAGATTCCCCCCCCCCCTGCCCGGGCACCCATGTACCACCTGCAGGACTGACAACTTCCCTCCTCTCCTTCCCTGTGGGTGTTTCAAGTTGGAGAGCAGGGGAAGGGGCCAGTAAATATGTAATTTACCAGCCTCTTCCTTTTCTGAATAAACACAGTGAGTGATCAGTACCAATCGCTCCTGTGTCCATTCATAACTGAAGCATAGTAACTGTGTAGACTATACTTCCATTTGTAAATGAACAGGAAGCCACTTCGGCACAGAGCATTTCCCATTTATTCACTGACTAGTGAAGCTGAGGCTGCAGAGAAAGGGACTGATGAATGTCTCCCCTTCCCCTTGATCTGGACACCCACCCATCATCTTCTGCAGCTGGGATCTATCCAGCATCACAACACTGCATCTATCTGTCCTCATGGTTGTATTGTGCCAAAAAACCCCAAAAAAACATGTAGAGGGGCCGACAAGCACCCCCAGAGTGCCGGTACCTGGTGCGGTGTGCCATCATGTCTCTGGCATACTTGTGGCTTTCAAAGCCTAGCAGTGCCACATTGTCCAAGATTGTGGAGCACAGCAGCAATCTCGGGGCTTTTTCATGTCTACGCAAAGGAGGCTTTTACAGGTATATAATATGCATAAAATACATAAATGCACGCGATACGTTTTTTTGTTTAAATAAATAGTCTGCCGACGGGTTCTCTTTCACATAAAATATATAGCTGATATACTGTACTGTGCCTTGAAAAAGTATTCATACCCCTTGAAATTTCCCACATTTTGTCATCTTACAACCAAAAACGTAAATTAATTTTATTGGGATTTTATGTGATAGACCAACACAAAGTGGCACATAATTGTGAAGTGGAAGGAACATGATAAATGGTTTTCCAAATTGTTTACAAATAAATATGTGAAAAGTGTGGGGGGCATTTGTATGGCGCCCCCCGGAGTCAATACTTTGTAGAACCGCCTTTCACTACAATTACAGCTGCAAGTCTTTTTGGGGATGTCTCTACCAGCTTTGCACATCTAGAGAGGGACATTTCTGCCCATTCTTCTTCTTTGCAAAATAGCTCAAGCTCTGTCAGATTGGATGGAGAGCATCTGTGAAGAGCAATTTCAAGTCTTGCCACAGATTCTCAATTGGGGATTTAGGTCTGGACTGTGACTGGGCCATTCTAACACATGAATATGCTTTGATCTAAACCATTCCATTGTAGCTCTGGCTGGATGTTTAGGGTCGTTGTCCTGCTGGAAGATGAACCTCCACCCCAGTCTCAAGTCTTTTGCAGACTCTAATAGGTTTTCTTCTAAGATTGCCCTGTATTTGGCTCCATCCATCTTCCCATCAACTCTGACCAGCTTCCCTGTTCCTGCTGAAGAAAATCACCCCCACCACATGATGCTGCCACCACCATGTTTCACGGTGGGTATGGTGTGTTCAGGGTGATGTGCAGTGTTAGTTTTCCACCACACATAGCATTTTGCTTTTAGGCCAAAAAGTTAAATTTTGGTCTCATCTGACCAGACCACCTTCTTCCACATGTTTGCTGTGTCCTCCACATGGCTTCTCACAAACTGCAAACAAGGGCAGATTTGTGGAGAACACGACTAATAGTTGTCCTGTGGACAGATTCTCCCACCTGAGCTGTGGATCTCTGCAGCTCCTCCAGAGTTACCATGGACCTCTTGGCTCTTCTCTGATGAATGTTCTCCTTGCCCGGCCGGTCAGTTTAGGTGGACGGCCATGTCTTGGTAGGTCTGCAGTTGTGCCATACTCTTTCCATTTTCGGATGATGGATTGAACAGAGCTCCATGAGATGTTCAAAGCTTGGGATAATTTTTTATAACCTAACCCTGCTTTATACTTCTCCACAACTTTATCCCTGACCAGTCTGATGTGTTCCTTGGCCTTCATGATGCTGTTTGTTAACTAAGGTTCTCTAACAAACCTCTGAGGGCTTCACAGAACAGCTGTATTTATACAGAGATTAAATTGCACACAGGTGGACTCTATTTACTAATTAGGTGACTTCTGAAGGCAATTGGTTCCACTAGATTTTAGTTAGGGGTATCAGAGTAAAGGGGGCTGAATACAGATGTACCCCACACTTTTCACATATTTATTTGTAAAACATTTGGAAAACCATTTATCATTTTCCTTCCACTTCACAATTATGTGCCACTTTGTGTTGGTCTATCACATAAAATCCCAATTAAATACATTTACATTTTTTGGTTGTAACATGACAAAATGTGGAACATTTTAAGGGGTATGAATATTTTTTCAAGGCACTGTATATATATATATATATATATATATATATATATATATATATATATATATATATATATCTGGTGGTGCCACTTAAAGTGTAAGTAACCCCTCCTATCGTTTTCAGCCAAGGAAGCAGCCTTCTTTGCCTCTTCTTAATCTACAACTGCCATGATGCCGCACATGTGACCAGTTATGACACCAGCCATTGGATGGCTTGACAGTTTGGTTGAGAGCAGGGGCGTTGTTAGTTCTACAAAAGATCTGGGGCTAGCGCCCATAGCAGCGTAGTAAGAAAGTCATACACATGTATATAATATACGTGTGTGTATATATATATATATATATATATATATATATATATATCCCCAGAGAGCCTCCCCCTTAAATCAGGGTCCCCAGAGAGCCTCCCCCTTTAATCAGGGTCCCCAGAGACCCTCCCCTCCCCTTGGGGACCCCTGCAGAGACTCGGGGCTATGGGCCCCAGATTCAGGTCTATAGCCCCAAAAGCCACCCCCTAGCGACGCCACTGGTTGAGAGCACAACCAATGGGAGTGTTACATTTCCGGCACGTGCCGGAAATTTAACTGTTTTATGGATGGGTTTACTTACTTTAAAGTGCTGATTCTAGGTGCGCTTTAGTGAACTTAAACCATATCGGACGATGTAAAAACAAAGGAGACCATACCTGCAAATTCTTTACAAAATATATTAAAGTTTTTATTTGCCGATCTCTCCTCATTCACCACGTTGGTTGCAAAAAACAGCACCAGATGTGACAGGAGCTCCAAAAACAGCTCCAGAAATAGCCTCCATTAGCCGGCCATGTTGTGATTAAGGCTTTCACAGTTCTGCATGCTTTGTAAACCCCCCGAGAGGATCCCAACACTGGCGCTGCCCTTGTCTTGTCCCGTTCTCATGTGACCCACCACGGGACGGCCTACCGAATCCGATCTCTGTGCTAAAAGACTTCATCATCGCCCTGATCCCAATTCTGCGCTCCGCACTTGTGTTTTCAAAGAACTTGAAGTGGGATTAGGAGGTGCTGACAGGTCGGGGATGTAGACAGCTTCATCCACAGACAACCAGCAAGTAAATGTGTGTCGCAGCCAAGCAAGGATTGTACAAAGCATTACAAGAGAGCTCTCTCGTCATCATGATTCCAAAACATACTCTGCACCCTTCAATGAAGAATTCATTCACAGCTGCTATCCTTAAAAAAAAAACTGTATGCAATAAGAACTGTAAAGCTTGTGTGGCAGGCTGTACATGGCACCTGCATCTCCCTAGGGGCGGGAAAATGCATGGCCCAATTGGGCTTGCACTGATACTAGTATCGGTATCGGTATTTGCACAAGTATTGGTACTCTTGCAAAAGCACCGATACCTGAAACCGATACTTTCAGGCTCAATTCTTTGAGCCGCAAATGGGTCTCCCATGTTGACAGCTGAAGGGTTAAAGAAGTCCGGTAATTGGAGCTGTCAAAAAAAAAAAAAAAACAGCCGGCAAAGTTTATTAAAGTGGTGTTCCAGCCAAAAAAAAAAAAATGCATGAATGTGCCTAAAAAAAAAAAAAAAAAAAATGGAAATTTTTTTTTTTAAACTCATTTCTAAATGGCTGTTGCTAGGGGGTCCCTCGTAGTCTGCCTCCTTCAGTGCCTGGGCTGGTGACGTCACTTCCCCCTCGGCGCAGGAAGGGCTCAGCTCTGCCCCCTTCCTCCTGTCAATCATCTGGGACACATTACAGGTCCCAGATGACTGAGCGGCCATTCACGGCGCATGCGTGCAAGCCACAGCCGGGCGCCCACAGTTGCGATGCCAGCTCCCGCCGAACGGAGGGGGAGACAAGCGGGGCTTCTATCCCCCCGCATCGCTGGACCCTGGGACAGGTAAGTGTCCGATTATTAAGTCAGCAGCTGCAGTATTTGTAGCTGCTGACTTTTAATTTTTGTTTTTTAAATGGGAACTCCTCTTTAACAACATTGCTCAGCCTGAAACACTAAGAGCCCTTTCACATTGGGGCGGTTTGCAGGTGCTATTGCGCTAATAATAGCGCCTGCAAACCGACCCGAAAGTGCCGCTACTTTCATTCCAGTGTGAAAGCCCCGAGGGCTTTCACACTGGAGCGATGCGCTGGCAGGACGGTAAAAAAAGTCCTGCCAGCAGCATCTTCGGAGCGGTGAAGGAGCGGTGTGTATACCGCTCCTTTACCGCTGCTGCCCATTGAAATCAATGGGACGGCGCGGCTATACCGCCGGCAAAGCGCCTCTGCAGAGGCGCTTTGCGGTGGTATTTAACCCTTTCTCGGCCGCTAGCGGGGGGGTAATAATAGCGGCGTTTTACCGCCGACGCCGCCTCCGCCCCAATGTGAAAGGGCTCTAAAATAAAAAGAAACTTTGTTTCTTTTTGTATCTTTCTGTTTCTTCATCTGCAGATCAAAGGGATCAACAAACGTTCCTCTGTTTAACCCCTTATTAACCCTTAATTTACTCTAATCAGCCTTAATTAACTCCCTATTCTCCTCCATTTAATTATTATTTTCCTGCTTTCCCTCGGGGCTTTCACACTGGAGCGATGCGCTGGCAGGACGGTAAAAAAAGTCCTGCCAGCAGCATCTTCGGAGCGGTGAAGGAGCGGTGTGTATACCGCTCCTTTACCGCTGCTGCCCATTGAAATCAATGGGATGGCGCGGCTATACCGCCGGCAAAGCGCCTCTGCAGAGGCGCTTTGCGGTGGTATTTAACCCTTTCTCGGCCGCTAGCGGGGGGTAAAACCGCCCCGCTAGCGGCCGCATACCGACGGTAAAACGCCGCTAATAATAGCCGCCCTCGCCCCAGTGTGAAAGGGCTCTAAAATAAAAAGAAACTTTGTTTCTTATTGTATCTTTCTGTTTCTTCATCTGCAGATCAAAGGGATCAACAAACGTTCCTCTGTTTAACCCCTTATTTACCCTTAATTTACTCTAATCAGCCTTAATTAACTCCCTATTCTCCTCCATTTAATTATTATTTTCCTGCTTTTTCTTTTTTTTTGTTCACGTCTATTTTACAAACGATAAACAATTAAAACTTTTTTTTTTGTTTGCTTTGTTAGTTAATATTTTTACACATATATATATTAACATATATTTACACATTTCAGATGGAAAAAGTGCAAAAAACAAAATCTATTTCATTTGTAAATAACTTTTTCAATGCTTTGTACCATTGCTGATAGCTGAAGTGAAAACAAAACAGTTGCGGTAGGTATCGGTAATTGGTATCGGCGAGTACTAAAAAAAATTTATCGGTACATGTGCTCGTAAAAAAAATGGTATCGGTGCATCCCTAGGCCCAATATTATCACCATTAGGCAACTTGTCCTGAGAAATGCCATGTCAGCCATCGCTGGAGTGCATGTAGGCAAGAAGTGGCCGCAAATGGGCTGCATAAGTTCAGCAGCACTGAGATGTGGACACTGGGCATACTACAAACGCCCCACAAAAAAATAATCAATGTACACAGGGCGTACATAATACGGACTGTCCTTCTGCCCCGCTGCTGTCATCCCCCCACCATTTGCCAGCAATTCCCGGCTGTCAAAATGACAGCCACGAGGTGCTATGTAAATACAGTAGCTGTAGAAGCTGCTGCTGTCAGAAAATGTACCATCTGACACACTGGGGTTGATTTACTAAATCTGGAGAGTGCAAAATCTGCTGCATTTAAACCAAATCAGCTTCCAGGCTTTGCAAAAAATGCAAAAACGGCTCTGGCTGTGGAAGGGTTAAAGGAGAAGTTCACTTTCCGGAACATGTTCCACCTGTAAGATTTGTTAGTAAAATAAAAAAAAATATGGCTCCTAACTTCTTTAGCTGGCTCCAAAGCTAATTTGTCGAGCCCTGATTTAAATGATATGCAAATTAATTAATATTTAGTTATATTTTGGGCATTTAGAAACACATCCAGTCCTTTTTTTGAAGCAATCATCTTAATTGTCTGGAACCCGCTCCTGAGGAAGACTATTCGACATATCCACTGCTCTTACAATAGAGAAGCCTTTCCACAGGCAAAAGGTAGGACTCCTTCTCGTCTGCAATGGCCTTAAAGTGAACAACTTTGCATTAAGATTACTATTAATGTTTCCATACAAGGCACTAGAAGAAACTGACACAAGAAAGCAGAGAGCGATCTACATCGTCGCCCACCCGCTCCGGCTTTAAAATCCTGAAAACCCGGCTGGTTCTCGGCCAAAGTTGGCACTTCAGAGAGGGCTCTGTACAAATCCCGGGAGGGTGAGATTTCAAAGGTTTCTCTAACCGCCATCACCTCTGAAGTAGGTCAGATGAAGAGGATGAATGTAGAGGGGGGTCATACATAACCACTTCCTGCAGACGCCGGCCGCAAGAAGGTGCAAAGCTGGCAGCGGTTATGCGATGTGCAGGAAACGCCAAGTGCGCTTCAGCAAGAGCGCAAATACGAATGGAAAAGCAAACAGAGACGACATCGACAACTACAACTCACCCACTTTAATTGCCAAAACTGGTAAATTGGATATTTCACAATAATAAAAATCTGCATTTGATTTAAATGGCCGGGAAACCTTTAAAAATTATGTACCATAATTCTCTAATTATATACCTTTCATCTTTTATTTTTTCATGCAGTGCCATGACCACAAAGCTCCACCTCCTCTATGATCTGCAGCTGGTGACTGCAAAGCTCCACCTCCTCTATGATCTGCAGCTGGTGACCCCAAAGCTCCACCTCCTCTATGACCTGCAGCTGGTGACCGCAAAGCTCCACCTCCTCTATGATCTGCAGCTGGTGACCGCAAAACTCCGCCTCCTCTATGATCTGCAGCTGGTGACCACAAAGCTCCACCTCCTCTATGATTCTGCAGCTGGTGACCGCAAAGCTCCACCTACTCTATGATCTGCAGCTGGTGACCGCAAAGCTCCACCTACTCTATGATCTGCAGCTGGTGACCGCAAAGCTCCACCTCCTCTATGATCTGCAGCTGGTGACCGCAAAGCTCCACCTACTCTATGATCTGCAGCTGGTGACCGCAAAGCTCCACCTACTACTAAATTGGATATTTCACAATAATAAAAATCTGCATTTGATTTAAATGGCCGGGAAACCTTTAAAAATTATGTACCATAATTCTCTAATTATATACCTTTCATCTTTTATTTTTTCATGCAGTGCCATGACCGCAAAGCTCCACCTACTCTATGATCTGCAGCTGGTGACCACAAAGCTCCGCCTCCTCTATGATCTGCAGCTGGTGACCGCAAAGCTCCACCTCCTCTATGATCTGCAGCTGGTGACCGCAAAGCTCCACCTCCTCTATGATCTGCAGCTGGTGACCGCAAAGCTCCGCCTCCTCTATGATCTGCAGCTGGTGACCGCAAAGCTCCGCCTCCTCTATGATCTGCAGCTGGTGACCGCAAAGCTCCGCCTCCTCTACGATCTGCAGCTGGTGGCAGGAGTCGGAGACTCTCACTCCCTCCGACAACGCCTAGAGCAGTGGATGCCGATGGGTGACATCACTGCTCCTGGGAAGTCTGTCCCGTTGTCGGCCCCCCCCCACATTACACAGAGGATGGGCAGGCTTTGCAGTCACATGGATGCATAGAAGGACAAGCAAAAAAAGTTATTTAATGCAGGACTAAACCATCCTATCGTTTTCTGCCATGGAAGCTGTCATCTTGGCCTCTGATCTTCAACTGCCAAGGTGCTGCACATGTGATCAGTTATGACTCCACACATTTGATGATTTGACGATTTGGTTGAGAGCACAAGCAAATGTGACACACAATCAATAGTGCCCCATCATTAGTGTCAGCGGGAGGAATAGAGCCCCATCATTAGTGTCAGTGGGAGAAATAGTGCCCCTATCATTGGTGTCAGTCGGAGCTATAGTGCCCCATCATTGGTGTCAGTGGGAGAAATAGTTCCCCATCATTGGTATCAGTGGGAAGAATAGTGCCCCACCATTAGTGTCAGTGGGGGGAATAGTGCCCCATCATTGGTGTCAGTGGGAAGAATAGTGTCCCATCATTGGTATCAGTGGGAGGAATAGTGCCCCATCATTGGTATTAATGGGAGGGATAGTGCCCCATCATTAGTGTCAATGGGAGGACTAGTGCCCCATCATTGGTGTCAGTGGGAAGAATAATATCCCATCATTGGTATCAGTGGGAGGAATAGTGCCCCATCATTTGTGTCAATGGGAGGGATAGTTCCCCATCATTATTGTCAATGGGAGGGATAGTGGCCCATCATTGGTGTCAGTGGGAGGGATAGTGCCCCATCATTATTGTCAATGGGAGGGATTGTGGCCCATCTATAGTGCCCCATTATTGGTGTCAGTGGGAGGAATGGTGTCTTGTATCAGTGGAAGGAAATAGGGCAAAAGTGCCGGATAAAGAAGAGCAAAGGGCCACAGTTCCCAGATTGTAAGCTCTAATGAGCAGGGCCCTCTGATTCTTCCTGTATTGATTTGTATTGTACCTGTACTGTCTGCCCTCATGTTGTAAAGCGCTACCCAAACTGTCAGCACTATATAAATCCTGTATAATAATACTAATAATAATAGTTTAGAGACCAGTGTTTTAATGTCACTCAACTCAGAAGATTCACAGTGTCAAAGGCCCGCCCCCGAGGAGTTGTCATCATGGTGCTCTACATTCGCTGAACAATGGTACAGAGAGGGCAACTACACCAACATATTAGCCCCACGCCCTGTGACCCACGGGGTCATCCACGGCCCACACTTGACACATCTACTTTCCCAATGGCCATGTCCAGAACACACCCACTTTCTGGGGTAGTCCCACCCTTAAATATGCAGGAACAGCCCATTTCCAGCCACAATCCCCCCAATTTAGGATGATGCTGTGATTCCCGGACACAGCCTCCTCGGCACAGAGGTCCAATATGCAGGGCTGACCCGGCAAATCTAGGACAGCTGTCATCTATGCAGCAGAGGGAGTGAGACTTTATGGAAAGGTGGGTGGGAACCTCGCTTCTGGAGTCCTCGGAGGTTATAAGAAGCTAGTTGGGTGGTTCTGTCCTCCAGGTTCCACCTATGAATGAAATATCAGCTTTGGGTGGGGGAACCCTGAAAATGACGGGAAGATGAGGGCGGCGCCCCGAGGCTGCGACCTCTCCCAATGTTCTCTGCTCGGTTGCAGGGGGGGGGGGGGGGGGGCTGGTTTGAAAAGTTTTTGTCTGGGTGGAAGAACAATAAGATTGGAAGACAAACAATCCCCAACGTACAGAGGAGACGACGGCTCGGCGTTCCAAATCTAACCGCACAAAGCGATTTATTGGCTTAAAAAAAAAACTCCTCGCCACGTGCTTCTCCGTCTCAATCATCGGCACTAAAATAGAAGGAAAACATATTTTCTGGCCACACACTTTGACAAGAAAAATATAAATAATCCGACGAGAGCCAAGACACACAGCTGTCACTGCTGATACTGAGGACTTGCGCACCACTGGAGAGCGCACAGCGGCGTGCTACAATGATAGGTGCAAGAGTGAGACTATGGGGGGACCCGGGGTCTGTATAACCTCTGACTTAAAGTGGACTTGTATATTTCTTCATGTTGAATCTGACCTCCAGCCTCCCCTTTAGTCTTGCACGGTTGTACCGGCTCCTCTCCTGGACTGAAACGGCTTCCTCTGATTTCACCGCACACTGTGAGCTTCTCATAATGTGCACTGGAAGCTGCAGCAAGTCAGAGCCCCGCCTCATTTCTTGGCTGGAGAACAGATGGCCAGGGCCGGTGTTCTGCCGAGAAAGTTCCGCTCGGCGGATAAGGACCCCCCTCTACTGCGCAGGCGCGGCTCCTGCGCAGTAGGATCCGGCGGGAATAGCCGAAGATGAATAGGTGAAAATCAGCTGTACACGGTGCCTGTAAGAGGGCCCCTCGCGGGCTCGCTTCGCTCGCCACGCTTCGGGCACGGCCTCTCTTCGCTCGGCTCTCTTTTATTCCCCCTCTAGGTCCACTTGGATGGTGGGGAAGGAACCTGGACCCAGGGCGCAGGCGCCGTGTACAGCTGATTGAAGATTTTGAGCTTCGGCTATCTTCGGCGGCTCATAGTAGTTGGTACTGCGCAGGCGCTGCGCCTGCGCAGTACAGGGGGGGTCCTTATCCACCGAGGGAACTTTCTCGGCAAAACACCGGGACAAGGGGTGGGCAGGAGGGGCAGCTGCCTTGGGCACTGTGGTATCATGTGAGGTGTGGGGGGGGGGGGGCACCACAAGGAGATTGGAGGGGGGGGGGGGGTTTGTGTTGGGAGGAGGAATTGGGGGGGGGGGCAGGCGGTAAAAATTGTTCAAGGAGGGGAAATTTGGGTGTGTGTGCTAGGAGTGGTGATTTGGAGGCGGGGGGGGGGGGTTGTGTTGAGAGGAGAGATGAGGGAAGAGGATTTGTTAAGTTGGGGGGTTTGTGCTAGAAGAGGTAGAATGGTGGGGGGGGGTGGAATTTGTGCTAGGAGGAGACATTTTTTCTTGGAAGGGGATTTGTGCTAGTAGGGATGATTGGGGGGGGGATTGTTTGTGCTAGGAGGGGAAATTTGGGTGTGTGTGCTAGGAGTGGTGATTTAGGGGGGATTTGTGTTGAGAGGGGAGATGGTGGAAGAGAATTTGGTAGGTTGGAGGGTTTGGGGGTTTGTGCTAGAAAAGGTAATATGGTGGGGGGGATTTGTGCTAGGAGGAGCCATTTTTTCTGGGAGGGGGGTTTGTGCTGGTAGGGATAATTGGGGGGCATTTGTGCTAGGAGGGGAAAGTTTGCTAGGATGGGGGATTGGGGGAGGGGGATTTGGAGTTGGGAGGGGGATAATTTATGCTAGGATGGGGGATAGGGGAGGGTTATTTGGAGTTGGGGGGGGGGGGGGATTTATGCTAGGATGGGGGATAGGGGAGGGTTATTTGGAGTTGGGGGGGGGGGATTTGTGCTCAGAGGGGAAATTTGAGGGGTAGATGATCTGTGCTAGGAAGGGGAAATTTTGCTAGGATGGGGGATTGGAGAGGGTGATTTGGAGTTGGGGGGGGGGGGTTTATGCTAGGATGGGGGATTGGGGAGGGTGATTTGGAGTTGGGGGGGGGGGAACTTATGCTAGGATGGGGGATTGGGGAGGGTGATTTGGAGTTGGGGAGGGTGATTTGGAGTTGGGGGAGGGGGGATTTGTGCTCAGAGGGGAAATTTGAGGGGTAGAGGATTTATGCTAGGAAGGGGGAATTGTTTTTTTGGGGCGGGGGGGTTGGGTGATTGTGCTGGGGGCATATGTGGAAAGAGAGGATTGGAGCTAAGCATGCAGATTAGCGGGCAATTTTTTTTTTCTTTTGGGGGGGGCTTAAAAAAAAAAAAGTGTTTTAAAAAGAAAAAGAAAAGCAAGCACCGCATCACTGCATGTGCACAGTACAGACACATGTGTTACGATCACCATAATGGGCATCCGCTGGTATTAAAGGATACCAAGTTGCACAATTTTGAATGTGACTTTTTGAGTGCGACTTTCATGCGACTTTACACTCTCTGGCATACGAGTCGCAGGAAAGTTGCATCAAACTAGTGCAGGAACCCTTTCAGAGTTGGTGCGACTTTTAGTCGCACAGATTGGAATGGGTGCCATTGCAATAAATGGGCTGCGACTTGTCGTGCGACTTTATGTGTCCAAATGGAGCCTTAAGGTCACAGGATTTTTATAGCTTTGGGGCCGATGGCAAAACAGCCATACATTGTTACACCGCCACCAGAAAAATGAAGATGTGGACAATCCCTCAATTTTCGTCACGAAGCTGCGACTATGAGGGGCTGTTTGGCCAAGGCTGCTGTTTGATAAGTCCCGGGGGGGGGGGGGGGATAAAGTCGTAGGAGACGATTGTAGGTGCGGGGGGGGGGGTAAAGTCGTAGGAAACGATTGTAGGTGGTGGGGGGGTAAAGTCGTAGGAGACGATTGTAGGTGCGGGGGGGGTAAAGTCGTAGGAGACGATTGTAGGTGCGGGGGGGTAAAGTCGTAGGAGACGATTGTAGGTGTGGGGGGGGTAAAGTCGTAGGAGACGATTGTAGGTGCGGGGGGGGGGGGGTAAAGTCGTAGGAAACGATTGTAGGTGGTGGGGGGGGTAAAGTCGTAGGAGACGATTGTAGGTGCGGGGGGGGGGGTAAAGTCGTAGGAGACGATTGTAGGTGCGGGGGGGTAAAGTCGTAGGAGACGATTGTAGGTGTGGGGGGGGGTAAAGTCGTAGGAGACGATTGTAGGTGCTGGTATGAGCTTGGCCTGCTCTTGGCACCCTTCCCATCCAGATAAGCCCCGGAGGGTGATTGATAGCGAGACGTTGTGTTGCAAGAGCTGCGTCTGGATTGGAGGAAGGTCTCTTCTCGCCATTTTTCCCCTGGAGACGCTGAAAAATTTGGGAAAATGAGATTGTGGCTTTTTCTTCTGACTCACCAATGACACAATAAAGTGTTTACATGATCCCAGTGCGAGAATTGGAAGCGCTGTGGTCACCCGGTGCATGCTGGGAGCGCGGCCATTCTGGGAACTGGGGAACCCTGACAGACCGCCAACGCCACCTTCCTGCCTGTATCCCTGGGAGATTTCACAGGTCCGTCCTGTGTGGCCATTGGCTGATTTTCTACAATACATTGTTAATAAAATTTAAAGTGGTTGTTAACCCTTTCAACATACCCAGTGAAGTGACTGGCCTCAGGTGATACACAGAGATGAAACAAATCCTCCTACATAAGTTGTACCTGTTTATCTGCGGTCCTCTCTTCTCTACATCCAATCATAGTGCAGAATTTATACCGCCTGTCTGAGCTGTCAGAAAAAAAGGGGGCGGGGAACTGAATGTCACACTCTGCAGAAGTCAGTGAGGAGCGCTCTGATTGGAGGGAAGAGACCCCCCCCCCTTCTTCACACAGCACACAGGAACAGATCTGTGGCTGTCAATCACAGGCTGCATGCTGGAGCTCCCTCCCCTGTCACCATTTTTCTCTCATTGTCAGGAAAGCTTGTCAGAAGTGACTCATGCTGATAGCAGAGGAAGGAAGCAGACAGAAATGACAATTAGTGCTCTGGATTGAGACAAGTACACACTATGGAGGGATATGCTTTATTCAGATTTCATGTCTAAGGTTTACAAACACTTCAAAGGAACACTTTCCTGCTGGCTGGTTGATCCCCCCTCCCCCCTACCGCTGCTCTCTGGGGCTTTTCAGGACTCTTCCGTCCCACCAGAGAACCTGGCATTCAATCTGCAGGATGATGCGGCTGGCCATAGAGGTGATCTTGGACCGCAATGTCTCCGATTGTCTCTATGGTCTAGGAGACCACAAGCTACCTTTCTTCCGATTAGGGAAAATGTAAGCGGATCTCATGCTTTCAAGGGTAAAGGAGAGATGTGGGGTCATATAGACCCCAGATGTCTCCATAAAGAGGACCTGTCATACTTTATTGTTATCACAAAGGATGGTTACATTTCTTGTGACAGCAATAATAAAAGTGATTTAAAAAAAGAATTAAAGGGATAGTGTAAAAATAAAAATATAAAATAATAAAAATAAATACTAATAATATTATCAACGCCGCAAAGTTGCCGGCAATAGGCTGTGATTTGACATGGCACCCCGCTCGTGTCTGCAGAAGCCAGCGGGTTTTCATGGGGTGCAGGGAAAAAAAAGCGCGATATTGCAATCGTTCCCACACTGCACCTGGTGTGAACAAGCCCAAATGACAACCCCCACGCATCCAGCAAACATGCGTGTGTTTTGGCTCCCTTGTGTCCTTTGATTCCTTTAAGGAGAAATTCGGGCTCACTAATTGCCACTTCTTTAGAATCCTTCAAATTCGCCATGCCTTCGCTACCCAATTTGGATCCACCCCAGTACTTCTCCTTCGGTCCAACCTTGAATCCACCCTAAGGGATGCCCCCCCTTGGTCAAACCTACTTCTACCATATATAAAGCTTTATTACCCTCAGCCCACTTTGATCTGGAGGACTTATTCTCCAAGTGGCAGGGCGAGATCCCTGATCTGGATTCAGAAGACTGGGAAGATGCCTGGGAGTATCCTTTCTTACAACACATCTCTGTCAGAGATCGGTTGATACAATTTTTTTTTTTTAACAGTAAACAGTAAATCGGTTGATACAATTTAAACTGATTCATAGGATCTATTTGTCACCCCCAAGATTATTCAAAATTTACTTGAATTCCTCCTCCAACTGTTGGAAGTGTGGTTTGGCAAATGCTGATTTTAACTATATGGTTTGGTCCTGTCCCAGAATTCAGCTCTTTTGGGCGGAGGTCACGAACTTCATTGAAACTTTGACCATGATCCACGTTCCCCTGTATGTGTCAATCTGCTAGCTGGGTCTGGTGGGCTCCTTGGCCCACCGTCAAGCAACTAGAGTACTTCTCCTTCGGTCCAACCTTGAATCCATCTTAAGGTATGCCCTCCCTGGTCAAACCTACTTCTACCTTATATAAAGCTTTATTACCCTCAGCCCACTTTGATCTGGAGGACTTATTCTCTAAGTGGCAGGGCGAGATCTCTGATCTGGATTCAGAAGACTGGGAAGATGCCTAGGAGTATCCTTTCTTACAACTCATCTCCGTCAGAGATCGGTTGAAACAATTTAAACTGATTCATAAGGATCTATTTGTCACCCCAAAGATTATCCAAAATTTAGCAGAATTCCTCCTCCAACTGTTGGAAGTGTGGTTTGGCAAATGCCGACTTTAACCTTATGTTATGGTCCTGTCCCAGAATTCAGCTCTTTTGGACGGAGGTCACGAACTTCATTGAAACTTTGACCATGATTCATGTTCTCCTGAATGTGTCCATCTGCTTGCTGGGTCTGGTGGGCTCCTTGGCCCACCGTCAAGCAACCAGAACATTAAATGGGACTTCTACTATTCTATGCTAGAAAGGCTCTACTCATAAAATGGAAACAAACGGAGGTACCTACTTTGAATACATGGAAATTGCCGATCAACTCAGCGGTGCCACGATACAAAGCCGCCTATCTTGCCAGATGTTGCCCAGCGAAGTTTGACAAGATTTGGCACGTATTGGTTAGAATCAGACAGAACAAACGCTGAACACAATAGGTTCTGGATCCCCTTGAATATTCACTTTAGCTAAAAGTCTTGTAGCGGTGAAGACCTAACTTTGCTACTATCTGAAGGTTCTCCTCGAAGAGTTATCCTCATCCTCAGCATCTCTCCTTGAAGGGGTCACCTGAAGTACAGGTTCCATTATCCTTCCCCTTACTTCTCTATATTGATGACACGAGCAGTTTAAGTTGTAGTGATTTCTATAGTATAGTTTATAATCTATAGGGTTGTTATAATGTTTGTTATCTCAGCCGGGGTATGCCCAGAGGCTTTATTATGTAACCCTTTTTTCACTCGAAAACAATAAAAGTATTTAAAAAAAAAACATGCGTGTGTTTGCGTGCACCAAAATGCATGGTACTGCGATTAAAAAAATCATGTCTGCACTGTTTTTTGCACATTTCATGTGCATAGGGAAACCCATTGAAATGAATGGACTGCCCTTAAAATGCCACGCATGGGAACGCACGAAAAAAATGCATGCGCTTGGACGCACCTCATTGATGAACTTTTAACTCAGCATGTTATAGAGCGTTGTGATGCAACCTGTCCTACTTATTTTTGCAGCACGCTCATGTTGGTGTGAACGGAAACGATAGGACTTTAGGCACGCCGGTCCACAAAGCATTGCCTACGCAGACTAATACAGACCAATACCGACCGCCGTCTTTGAGATGCGATCTGGACGCGCTAACGGCGAGCTCTCCTCATCCAGCAATACGCTTTGCTCGGCGGAGCATCCGGGGGTCACCCACAGACATGAGATCGGTGTGATCTGTTCAGGGCCGGGACAAGGGGTGGCGAGGAGGGGCACTGTGGTATCATGGTGGAGGTTGGGGGGGGGCACCACAAGGAGATTGGGGGGAGGAGATTTGTGTTAAGAAGGGGAATTTGGGGGGTGGCAGGGGTAAAGAACTGTCCTAGGAGGCTAGGAGGGCAAATTTGGGGAGCTGTGCTAGAAGTGGGGATTTATGTTGGGAGGGGGGATGGGGGAAAGAGGATTTGTGCTAGGAGGGGGGATTTGGAGGGTTTGTGCTATAAAAAAAACATTTGTTTGGGGGGGGGGGTTGTGCTAGATGGGATGATTGGGGATATTTGTGCTAGGAGGGGAAATTTGTGGGGGGATTTGGGCTAGGATGGGGGATAGGGGGAGGGGAATTTGTGCTGGACAGGGAGGGGGGGTTTGGAGTGAGGAGATAGGATTTGTGCATGGAGGGGAAATTTGAGGGGTAAAGGATTTGTGCTAGCAGGGAGAATTCTTTTTTTTTTGGGGGGGGGGGGGGTCTGCTTGATGGGATGATCGGGGGTATTTGTGCACGAAGGGAAAATTCGTGGGGGGATTTGGGTTAGGATGGGGGATAGGGGGAGGGGAATCTGTGCTGGAAGGGGGGGATTTGGAGTGGGGAGAGAGGATTTGTGCTAGCAGGGAGAATTATTTTTTTTTGGGGGGGGGGGATTTGTGCTAGTATGGATGATTGGGGGTATTTGTGCAAGGAGGGAAAATTTGTGGGGGGATTTGGGCTAGGATGAGGGAAAGGGGGGGAGGGAATCTGTGCTGGAAGGGGGGGGGGGGATATGGAGTGGGGAGAGAGGATTTGTACAAGGAGGGGAAATTTGAGGGGTAGATAATTTGTGCTAGGAGGGGGAATACTTTTTTTTTTTTTTGGGGGGGGGGGAAGGGTGTGCTAGTAGGGATGATTGGTGGAATTTGTGCTGGAGGGGGGGGGTAGATTTGGAGTGGGGAGAGAGGATTTGTGCATGGAGGAGAAATTTGAGAGGTAGAGGATTTGTGCTAGCAGGGGGAATTCTTTTTTTTTTGGGGGGGGGGGGGTTATGCTAGTAAGGATGATTGATGGAATTTGTGCAAGGAGGGAAAATTTGTGGGGGCATTTGGGCTAGGATGGGGGATAGGGGGAGGGGAATTTGTGCTGGAAGGGGGGGGGGGCAGGGATTTGGAGTGGGGAGAGAGGATTTGTGAATGGAGGGGAAATTTGAGCGGTAGAGGAATTGTGCTAGGAGGTGGAATTACACGGTTACATAGTAGGTGAGGTTGAAAAAAAGACACAAGCCCATCAAGTCCATTATATATAATTTTTTTTTAGTAGAGACCCTAGACCAGGGATATGCAATTAGCGGACCTCCAGCTGTTGCAGAACTACAAGTCCCATGAGGCATAGCAAGACTCTGACAGCCACAAGCATGACACCCAGAGGCAGAGGCATGATGGGACTTGTAGTTTTGCAACAGCTGGAGGTCCGCTAATTGCATATCCAGGCCCTAGAGAATAAAATGGTGGTTGTTGCAATATTTTATGCCACAATGTATTTGCGCAGCAGTCGTTCAAATGCAATTTTTTGGAGAAAAAAAATGACACTTTAATGAATTAAAAAAAAAAAAAAAAACTAACCAGTAAAGTTAACCCTTTTTTTTTTTTGTATAATGTGAAAGATTTTACGTCGTGAGAATCCTGATCTTTTTATTTTAAGCAAAAAAAAATCGTGATTCTCATTTTGGCCAGAATTGTGCAGCTCTACTATGTGTGTGATTATATGTCAGTATTACTTTGTATATCCCTGTATGTTGCGGTCGTTCAACATACAGGGATGTACAGTATTTTTTTATTATTTTTTTTATACAAAAAAAAATAAAAATGGGCTAACTTTACTGGTTAGTTTTTTTTTAAGTTCATTGAAGTGTAATTTTTTTCCCCAAAAAATTGCATTTGAACGACTGCTGCGCAAATACAGTTTGACATAAAATATTGCAACAACCACCATTTTATTCTCTAGGGTCTCTACTAAAAATATATATATATATATATATATATATATATATATATATATAACGGACTTTATGGACTTGTGTCTTTTTTGTACTGGGGACACATGGAGAGAGAGAGGATTTGAGCTCGGTGGGGGGGGGCAAAGATTTGTGCTAAGAGGGGGGATTTCAGCAGGGGGGCAGATATGTACTGGGAGGAGGGGTAATTTATAGTTAGGGGGGTGAACGTGCAGATTAGTGCTCAATCTTTTTTGGAGGGGGAGGGGATTTTCACTGACACATATTGTTCATACATCTTGGGGGGGGGATCACAATTTGGCATGTTTGCCCTGCTCTCTTGATGACCTTGTCCCGGCGCTGAGTCTGTTGACTGTCACATCTATGGGAAGTTGAATGCAGTTTGCATGGATTGACTGTTTTGTATCCATAGATGTAACAATGTAACAATGCAAAGTTAATTTTTTTTTTTGGACAGTTGGAGAAGATTTGGCATGGAGCGAATACAAAATCCAGGAGCCTGAATTGCATCCAAGGCCCCGCTGACAGCCGTCCTCTCCCCCGGATTCCTGCGAGGGAAGCAGAAGGCTCTATTTTCCTAACCCGCAGATCAATTTACAGTTTCCACTCAATCTTCACCACCGGAGAAACCTCCGACATGACTGAGTCACCGGGGCGGCCCGGGACTCAATACAGAGCGCCGCGACACAACGCCGAGCGCAACCGCCGACTGGCCCCCGAGTCAATGGAGAGTCCCGAGGGGGGGGCCGGGGGGGGGACTGTACCTGGAAATGTCTGTCTCTGGATGTCAGGACTGACCCGCTTTACTCTACAAAGTCTACCGATTCTACCAAAGGCGCTGCGCAAACTGTTGGCGCTATATAAATCCTGTATAATAATAATAATAATTCTGAAATCTCATCATCCAGGATTTCAGGATGATTGAAACTTCAAACGCAGCTTCCCATAAGAGAAGAATCCAATCGTGACTGCTATCCAGCAAACACTGCAGCTGTGCTAAAAATGTTTTAAAGTGTAAAGCCTCGTCCACACGATCAGATTTTCGGATGACCGTTCGTCGTTTTTTTTTTTTTTTTGTGGCGTGCTAGTCTCATGTCGAAAGTGAAGAGGTTGCTCAACCCTTTGAAAATTCTCGTACAACAGAATTCAACTTCGGAAGTGACGTCATGTGTTGAATAGTTTTGTTATTTATTCTTTCGTTTCTGAGCATGCGTAGTCTTGCACTTACGATTTTTCTCGGACGAAAACCCGTACTAGTTACAGGCAGTCCCCGAGTTACGAACCTCCGACTTGCGAACGACTCCTACTGACGAACGGGTGGCGGCGTGACGTTCTGCGCATGCGCGGCCACTTTTTCGACGGCGGGCACCTCGGAAAACTACATCTGCGCATGCGCAGCTACCTGACAGAACATCGGAAAACATCGGAAAGCTACGTCTTTGCCGTTCTGTGCATGCGCTTCCGGCTTACGAACATTTCCGACTTAAGAACAAACCGGCAGTCCCTAACCCGTTCGGAACTCGGGGACTGCCTGTATACTAAATATCGGACATTGTGTTTACGTACGATTAAAATTTTATAGTCTGCGCATCCAGCTTTTGTGGTACGAAAAATCGAAAAGCACCATACTAACGATCCGAAAATCAGCAGATCGTTCGTCGGACGGAAATGTACTTCCGACTTTCGGATTGTGTGTGCGGAATTTTACTAAACCCACAACAGTAAAATCGGTCTGTATATACAGTAAAGCATGCTTGTTATACTCACTGTGGAACCTAAGGGGTTAATCCTCTGCATTGTGTAAAAAGGCTGTTTGATCCTGTCTTCTCTGATCCTCCCCTTCTTCCACTGCCCTCAAACCATCTCCTGACAGTACAGAGCCTTGGGGGCACTCTGCACATGCTCAGTTTGGTGTGTATTGCTAGAGAGGTTTTTTTGTCTTGGGAGAGTGCATGTGATCAGCACAGAGCCAATCAGCACTGTCCAGACAGAGGGTCAGGGGTTCTGCATCCTCATAGGACAGTCAGAGGAGAATGAAAACTCCTCCTACAAGCTTTAACCAGACACTGATAGAAGTCACAAGACTGTATATACTGCTGATGAGAAAAGCTATTTATCAGTTTCTATTTACTAAAATAATTGCATTTCCATGTTCTGTGTACTGTGGGAGACCAGATATAGTGAATGCAGAGTCCGGGGTTCAGTAACACTTTAAATGTACCTCAATGTATATTTAAAGTGATTGTAAAGGCAGAAGGCTTTTTATCTTAATGCACTTATCTGCAAACAAAGCCCACGCTGTCCCCCCCGCTGGTGGCCCCATTCATCTCCACCCCTCTTCCTTGCAGGGGCGCGGACTCCGGCTCTGTGACTATGACATCATCAGCGCACTACAAGGTGAATATCTCCTAAACGGAGCACGTGTAGGAGATATTTACAGTACCTATAGGTAAGCCTTATTATAGGCTTACCTATAGGTACAAGTTGCACAGAGGGGTTTACAATCACTTTAATATTTATTTTATTTTTTTTAAAATGTACACTGTCTCTTTAACATTTTTTTTTAATTAACTTTATTGCTACCTCTTTATGGAGAGATCCCTAATCAGCAGATGTGAGAAATCTCTTGGGAACCGCTCTACTTGCTCCATCTGCAAGGGTTCCCAGATCATCGTACATCACATACACCCGTCCACTGAGTCAAAGGGAAGTCGAATGTTGCAGTTAAAGTAGAACTCCAGCCAAAAGTAACAAGATAAATATTACTAACCCTTCAAGCAGTGGTCTCCAAGCTGTGGCCTGGGGGCCAGATGAAAGCACTATTCCATTCACTGACACCAACAATAACACCAACGATGGGGCACAGTTCTTTCCATTGACACCAACAATGGGGCATAATTCTTTATATTGGTACCAGCGATAAGCCACTATTCCTCCCACCGTCACCAACAAAAGGACACAATTCCTCCCACTTACACCAACAAGGGGGCAATAGTCCTTCCACTGACTCCAAGGAAAGGGCACAATTCCTCCTACTGACACCAACAATAAGGCAGAATTCCTCCCACTGATACCAATGATGGGGCACTATTCCTCCAACTGACACTAACGAAAGGGCAAAATTCCTGACAACCTGGATTACTCATCGCTTTTAGTCCAAGTGACCATTGATACTAATGATGGGGCACTAGTCCTCCTACTGACATCAAGGGGGCAATAGTCCTCCCACTGACTCCAATGAAAGGGTACAATTCCTCCTACTGACACCAACAATAAGACAGAATTCCTCCAAATGATACCAATGATGGGGCACTATTCCTCCCACTGACACCAATAGGGGGGCATCAGACCTCCCACTGACACCAACAAAAGGGCAGAATTCCTGACAACCTCGATTACTCATCACTTTTAGTCCCAGTGACCATTGACACCAACGATGGGGCACTATTCCTCCTACTGACACCAATAAGGGGGCAAAAGTCCTCCCACTGACACCAATGAAAGGCAGAATTCCTCCCACTGATACCAATGATGGGGCACTATTCCTCCAACTGACACCGACAAGGGGGCAATAGTCCTCCCACTGACACCAACAAGGGGGCAATAGTCCTCCCACTGACACCAACAAGGGGGCAATAGTCCTCCCACTGACACCAACAAGGGGGCAATAGTCCTCCCACTGACACCAACAAGGGGGCAATAGTCCTCCCACTGACACCAACGAACAGGACATAATTCCTACCACTGAACCCAACGATGGGGCAGAATTCCTTCCATTGACACCAATGATAGGGAACTATTCCTACAACTGACACCAAGAAGGGGGCAATAGACCTCCCACTGACACCAACAAAATGGCAGAATGCCTCCCACTGACACCAACAATGGGGCAGAATTCATCCCACTGATATCACTGATGGGGCACTATTCCTCCCACTGATACCAATGATAGGGCATTATTCCTCAAAACTGACACCAACAAGGGGGCAATAGTCCTCCCACTGACAGCAATGAAAAGCAGAATTCCTCCCACTGATACCAATGATGGGGCACTAGTCCTCCCACTGATGCCAACAAGGTGGCAAAATTCCTCCCACTGACACCAACGATGGGGCAGGATTCCTTCTATTGACAGCAGTGATAGGGGACTATTCCTACAACTGACACCAAGAAGAGGGCAATAGACCTCTCGCTGACACCAACAATGGGGCAGAATTCATCCCACTAATACCACGGATGGGGCACTTTTCCTCCCACTGACACCAATGATGGGGCACTTTTCCTCCCACTGACACCAATGATGGGGCACTATTCCTCCCACTGACACCAACGAAAGGGCAGAATTCCTGACAACTTGGATTACTCATCACTTTCAGTCCCTGTGACCAATAGAGAGGGAGAATCTCCCCAGCGGAGACACAGACAGATCTAAAACCCGACAGAAGTTTGAACCGCTTAAAATAAAAAAATAAAAGTTTTAAGTTTTTTTGATACAATTTAACAGAAGAAAAATAGAAAAACGTGCAATACACTTGAAGGGGCAGATCGGGGTGGGATGGCTCCTGGAATTTGGGTTGGCACCCTGTGGGACTGGAATAATGGCGGCAGGGTGACCCCCCCCCCCCCCATGTACACGGCAGGCCAGCGGACGGAGCGGCACGCCGTATATATGAGCTGTTCCTGATGTGCTCACAGGGGAGACGTGGGAAAGCGACCAGCTGTGAGCTCAGAGGCGGGTTGGGGCGTCTGTGACTCATTAGAGGAGCGGGGGACAGAGGACGTGGGAAAACAAACTCAACTCTTCACGAAAACTTTATTTCCCTCCCCGAAAATACTTTACTGGCTACAAGAGGAGTCGCAATTCACTCGTTTGGCATGGATGAAATCCACAAACCTCTCATAAAAACAACAGGAACGAAAACGCAGAGCGGGATCCGAATCCATCTCCAGTCTTCCCGGGTGGGAAAGGACACTCCGAGGCGTAACAATGTAACAAACATTGGATCTGTACAGACTCTTGAAGTATCTGTCTTGTGTTTATCCTGAAGGATACATTCATTTTTTTAATGTTTTGGTGCCAATTCTTTCCAATAACCAGAAGAAGACAGGAAAGTAGCGCTCATATCATTGAGTCCACATAGACTCTTAGGCTCAGGTTCACATATGTGCGTTTTTTTTTTATTGCGTCTACAAATCTGCAGAAACGCACTACAATCCGTTAAACTATATTTCCTATGGCTTCCGTTCACATCTATACAGGTTCCTGCAATGCATTTTTTATTTGGAAAGCTGCAGGGACTTTTTTTAAGCTAGGTTCACACTTACTTAGGTTGCAGTTGATGCATTTTCCCAGTGTGTTTGACACTCCCGTTTTTTTTTTTTTTTTTTTATACGTTTTACTACGTTTTGCGTTTTTGGGAGGTATCAAAAGCACTGCGTTTTTGATGTGTTTCTGCTGCATTTCCACTGAAGTCTATGGAACCAAAAAGGAAACCCGCTGCGGACAAAAAGTCCCTGACCCAGTGGCGGCTGCTCCATCCATTAGGGGGCGCTGCCCCCCTAATCCATGCGCCGCCCCCTAATCTACATGCAGGGCGCCCGACTCATGGATTTTTTTTTTCTTTGAAGCCCGTGATTAGAGCCTGAGGCTCTAATTGGCTTAAAAAAAGGGGTGGGCTCGGGGCGCAGGGCACTGGGGGTAGTTTGTTGTTGACCCTTACCAAAAAAACGCACTGGCTGTGAACATGACCCATAAGAAATCGCGTTAAATGGACTGTTGTGCCTTTGTGCACAACTAAAAACGCACTGAAAAATGCATAGGTGGGAACCAGGCCCCTTAGGTTAGGTTCACATCTATGCGGTGTTAATTTCGTCGACTAAAACGGCTAAAACATTTTAGTCGACTAAATGAATATTATTTTAGTCGAATAAAATACGACTAAAACGAAAACAACTGAAATGACTAAAATACGACTAAAACTAAAATGGCATTTTAGTCAAAAGACTAAGACTAAAACTAAATTGAAATTTGACTTAATACTGGTCTGTAGTACATGTTCATACCTCAATGTAATAATAAATAACATTAGATTTTTCACTCCAGCAGTATATAATGAGTTTGCAAATTGTAGAGAATTGTTAACTAATGCATTACAATTGAATTACACCTATTAGACTTTAGACGAATAAAATGAGTTTTAGTTGACTAAAATGTACTAGAGGTTTAGTTGACTAAATACGACTAAAACTGAAACAACTGCAGAAGACTAAAATGGGACTAAAACTAAAATGCCTAAGACTAAGACTAAAAACTAAATCAAAATTTGCTGCCAAAATTAAAGCGGGATTCTGGCCATAAAAAAAAAAAATTAAAAGTCAGCAGCTACAAACACTGTAGCTGCTGACTTTAAATATGAACTTACCTGTCCTGGGTGCCCGCGATGTCGGCCGCCCGAGGCCAACCCGTTCCCCTATCGGGTCCCGGCACCACCATCCTAGGTAAGGGAAACAGGCAGTGGAGCCTTGTGGCTTCACTGCCAGTTTCCTACTGCGCACGCGCAAGCGGCGCGGCGCTCTGTGAATGGCCGTGTGGTGTTCTGGGAACACACACAGTTCCCAGAAGGCAACGGAGCCGCTAACCGAGGAGCAGAAGACGCCGCGGAAAAGGAAGAGGCAGATTAGGAAGACTGCCTAGCAACAAGGGTTTAGGTAAGTTTAACTTTTTTTTTTTTTTCAAATTTTTTTTTAAATTTTTTTAGGATTTTTGGTGTAATTTTTTTTTTCAGGGTGGCCCTCCACTTTAGAACTGCGCCTATGCATGTTGCAGTTGATGTGTTTTTCCAGCACGTTTTGCTGTGCGTTTTTGAATGCACATTTGACACTTTTTTTTTAAGTTTTGCATATTTTTTTGGCCTATAGGAAAGTATGACAGTTTTGTCAATGGAGTGCGACTTTACACTCTCTGGCACTCAAGTAGCATCAAAGTCACATCAAAGTCACACTCCATGAAGAGAACTGTCATACTTTCCAATTAGCCCCCCCAAAAAAGCATCAAAAACGCAACACTTGGGTTTTTGGTCCATTGAAATCTATTACACGCAAAACGCAATCTGCTGCGGGAGAAAAAAAGTCCCCGAACCTTCACAAAAAAAAATATGCAACGGCTCTCAAAACGCACAAATGTGAACTAGATCCATAGGAAGCCATGTTAAATGGACTGCAGTGCGTTTTTGCAAAATGCACAAAAAAAACCCAAAAACCGCATACCTGTGCAGCAAGGGTGGGGCCGGTTCCCACTAGTGCGAACACAGACATAGCATGCGATTTGCACCGCATTGCTGTGCAGATCACATGCAACGTCTGCGCGATGCAAATTCAGCCATACGGTTTGTATTCGCATTGCATTTGGACCAGAATGTTCATTCTTCCAGGACAAAGTTGCTGACTTGGCATCAATTGTTCAGATCCGCTGTATTTCTAGAAAACAACTCAGACAGCATATGGCCGGCCTGTGACCTCATCAGGACCTCAGCGGTCTCCTGGTCACCGGGCAATGATTAGCCTTCAGCACCTGAAGGGTGTTATCTCTGTCCTTGGCTGTCAGGTCCCCCGGTGACCCCATAGTGTGAGGTGTCATTGTAGGCAGGAGATAGCTGTGCAGGTGTGCGCCAATAAACCCCACACCATACAAGTGTGTACACAGTGCGGCAATAAAGGGCATTGTTCTCCCAGGAGGTGTCTGCTGTCCCAGGGCCAATCTCCTGTAATCTGGGCGACAGAGCTCACACTTCCTGGCTAGGTTGTCCTCACATTAGGTCAGCTCTGTTGCACTTGGAATTCAATACATTTAAAAAAAAAAAAAAAAGTCATTTAGGGCCCAATGTTACATGCACTGGTGCAATGCGGTGCCCTTTATTTATCCCGATGGATGTGCATTGTAATGCTCTGCCAGAAATGTCACGTGCATCATTTCTGGTGTGTTCTGGTACACTGGCCGGTCGTTCAATTTGAAATGGGGCCGCCTTATCCCAACGCACATTGATGCACGGCATAAAGTGTGTCCACACGCATGACATAACTTATCACAGTGGTGTGACGGCACCCCTAAACTGCACCCAGAGGCTACGCTTTTTTTTTTTTTTGTTCAGTTTTGGATTGAGTAGTGTTTTACTATTGGTTACCAAAATGCGATAGCCCAACTGTAAGACCTTAGCAAACGTGCCGAAAAAAAAAATCCGCTACTTGAGGTCCCTCAGCCAGGACCACTTATGGTGTAGGGCAGGGGTCCCCAAACTTTCTAATCAAAGGGCCAGTTTACTGTACTTTACTGCCCCATCATTGGTGTCAGTAGAAGGAATAGTGCCCCATCATTGGTGTCAGTGGGAGGAATAATTGCCCCATCATTGGTGTCAGTGGGAGGAATAGTGCCCCATCATTGGTGTCAGTGGGAGGAATAATTGCCCCATCATTGGTGTCAGTGGGAGGAATAGTGCCCCATCATTGGTGTCAGTGGGGGGGGGATAGTGCCCCATCATTGTATCAGTGGGAGGAATAGTGCCCCATCATTGGTGTCAGGGGGGGGCATAGTGCCCCATCATTGTATCAGTGGGAGGAATAGTGACCCATCATTGGTGTCAGTGGGAGCAATAAGTGCCCCATCATCGGTGTCAGTGGGGGGAATAGTGCCCCATCATTGTATCAGTGGGAGGAATAGTGCCCCATCATTGGTATCAGTTGGAGGATTAGTGCTCCATCCTTGGTGTCATGGGGGGGGGGGATAGTGCCCCATCATTGTATCAGTGGGAGGAATAGTGTGCTCCATCACTGGTGTTAGTGGAAGGAATATGTCCCAGCATCAGTGGGAGTAAATACGTTCCTATTGTTGTATCAGTGGAATAGTGACCCATTATTGGTGTCAGTGGGAGGACTAGTATCCCATCATTGACATTAGTGGAAAGAATACTGCTTTATTGGTGTCAGTGGGGGGAATAGTGCCCTATCACTGGTGTCAGTTGGAGGAATAGTGCCCCATTATTGGTGTCAGTTGGAGGAATAGTGCCCCATTCTCTGTGTCAGTGGCGGTAATAGTACAGCTATCACTGGGAGGAATAGTGCCCCAAGCGCCAGATAAAGGCAAGCAGAGGGCCGCAGTTTGGAGACCACTGGTGTAGGCATTGGTTGTCAACTTACAAAGTGTAGGGAGCCTCAACTGTGGCCCCTGACATCAGCAAAAGGCCACACATAATATTCAGTATATGAAATGCTATTGAAGACTGTCTCAGACTGCAGAATTACTGGAGGAAACTGTCAAAAACTAAGGACATGCTACAGGTTTGGGTGGAGAGATGCTCCAGGAGATAGCTGGAGACCAGGAACATATTACATGAGACTGCTAGAGATCACCGCCATTTCAAAATCAACATTTCCACTGCTCACTGCCAGGGTTCAAGGGTCTCATGGCAAGCACCAAAGGGCCACATGTGGCCCTCCGACTGCAGGTTGGACATCAGAAGTTCAGGAAAATGAACAGGAACTGATTTGAGGAGAGCTGACCCTCCAGTTTCCTTCCCAATTCGATTGTCCACAGGGACACAAACTCCAATTACTCAGCAATAAAGTCTTATGATGGAGCAATTTTATATGCAATCAATATTGTCGATAGATTTACTGCCTGATCAGAAATACGATTGAAGGGTTGAAAAAGATTGTTTGATATGCTATACACTTACTGAAATGTGTAATGTTCCTATAAAATGATCGACCTTCTTATTTTCCATCCAGAGAGATCAGAATGATTTTTGATAATATCGATTGGTAAACTCTAAATGCATTTTATTATTTTGATAATTCATAGATCCCATCATATTGTACGATTCTGTGAAGAATAGTTCGACCATATCGCTATGTACTGTATATGGCCACCATCAGATGGGGCACAGCGTGTTAGGAGCTCACCCATATCATTGCACATTTAGCTCTCAGGACAATCTACTACCAAATACCAATTGTTGCAATTTTATGTTTGTTTAATATAATATTGTATCTATATAAACATTGCACTTTATTTGGATTACTTATGTTGTTTAATAAATAAAAAAGATATAAAAAAACATATCTAAACATAGAACTTCCTGTTTCTTCTATAGTTATGATTTATGACATGATGATTGGATTTCTGGAATTTACAACGAAATTTACACATCACAGCGAGTGCTTGGAATAAAAGCGTCATCTTAAATTTCCAGCGTCATCGCTTAGACATGTCACATGTGCAAAGCTGGTGGACACATCCCCAAAAATACTTGCAACTGTAATTGCAGAGAAAGGGGGTTCTACAAAGGATTGGTTCCACTAGATTTTAGTTAGGGGTATCAGAGTAAAGGGGGGGCTGAATACAAATGCACGCCACACTTTTCACATATTTATTTATAAAAAATGTTGAAAACCATTTATCATTTTCCTTCCACTTCACAATTATGTGCTACTTTGGGGGTTATTTACTAAAGGCGATTCCACTTTGCACTACAAGTGCAAACTACAAGTGCAAAGTGCACTTAAAATTGCACTAAAAGTGCACTTGGAAGTGCAGTCGCTGTAAATCTAAGGGGTAGATCTGAAATGAGGGGAAGCTCTGCTGATTTTATCATCCAATCATGTGCAAGCTAAAATGCTGTATTTTATTTTCCTTACATGTCCCCCTCGGATCTACAGCGACTGCACTTCCAAGTGCCCTTTCAGTGCAATTTCAAGTGTACTTTGCCCTTGTAGTTTGCATTTGTAGTGCACAGTGGATTTGCCTTTCGTAAATAACCCCCTTTGTGTTAATCTATCACATAAAATACATTTACGTTTTTGGTTGTAACATGACAAAATGTGGAAAATTTCAAGGGGTGTGAATACTTTTTCAAAGCACTGTAGGTCTATACTCAGACAAAAAATGTTAGAAAAAAAAAAAATACAAAACATGTATATATATATATATATATATATATATATAACGGACAGACTCGATGGTCATTTTTCTGCTGCCACTTTCCTGTGTTTCTATGATGTTCGTTTTCGACCACAGTGACTCAAAGTGGGTTATTTACGAAAGGCAAATCCACTACAAGTGCAAACTACAAGTGCAAAGTGCACTTGAAATTGCACTGAAAGTGCACTTGGAAGTGCAGTCGCTGTAGATCCGAGAGGGATATGCAAGGAAAATTAAAAAAACAGCATTTTAGCTTGCACATGATTGGATGATAAAATCAGCAGAGCTTCCCCTCATTTAAGATCTACCCCTCAGATTTACAGCGAACGGAACTTCCAAGTGCACTTTCAGTGCAATTTCAAGTGCACTTTGCACTTGTAGTTTGCACTTGTCGCGCAAAGTGGATTTGCCTTTAGTAAATAACCCCCATTGACAGCAAAAAAAAAAAAAGAGTATACTGATGAACAACTTTTCAGGCTTTCAATACGAATGTGTGAATGAAAATATAACTGTATAGGGCCCAGTTTTAGTCACAGGTGTAGTTTGAGTTCTGTTATCTCATGGGGAGGCCGGTAGTTATTACATGACATCATTCTCAGCTCTGCTGCCTCCCACCTTGTTGGAGGACCGGGTGTTCACACTCTCAGCTGAATCCCCCGTAATACAGAATAAATCCAACTGGGAGACCAGGGGCCCCTTGTTAGATCCCCGGCAGGTGTGCAGACCCGGGAACACGGATTTCCACACGGGAAACATATAGAAACCATCAACAGCCCAACTCTCCAACAGCTGCCGAAAGGCAAAATACCAATTTTGGAGTGGATTGTCCCTTTAACTTTGTATCCTCCACTGAGATAATTCCCTGATAACCTGGGATCATTGTACAGCTCTGTATAGAGATCATTGTACAGCTCTGTATAGAGATCATTGGACAGCTCTGTATACAGCGACAAATAAAAGGATATAATACAATTTTGGAAGGAATCACTGGGATAATACTTTTAGGAAGACATTTTGGCAGGCTGAGGCTGAGAACACAAACCAGCTGGGGGGCGTAAAACCCTAAAAAGAGCTGAAATATTGCCCAATACATTTAGATTTTCTTTCATTTCTATACAATAAAGCCCAATTCAACAAACTGGGGGAAGCGCGGGACTCAAGACACTTTCCCGTTCCGTCGTCCCATAAATGAAAAAAACTATTAGATGTAATTGTATTGCCTATTTTGCATCTAGAAACAAGGAGATACGTCAAAATCAAATGTCTCATTTATAACAATATACAGTGAACATTCTAAGTGTCTTTTTTACATACAGTGGTGCTTTAAAGTATATCTCTAGCTAAAAACTTTATTTCTAATTATTTGGGATAGAGTAGTTAATTGTTAGTGCTCCTTTCATAGGGAATGGTTAGAAACAATTTTTTTGCTGTCTGTATCCTGTTAGGAATATTTCCCCCGACTTTCTGTCCAAGTGTCACTTACAGGAAATATGACCAAATCCCCATTTTGTTGTCACGGGTGCTGCTTTACTCATTGGAAGATTTCCCCTCTTCTCCTGTTGCAGCAACAGCCGTGACATTTTGGGTTTCCCCTTACTTTTTGTCTTGTGGTTACAAAAAGTGGTTACCGGAAGGGCCTACTGACCATCAATGTAGGGGCATTCTTCCCAATGACCACCAATGTAATGCCGTGTACACACGACCGGACTTTCTGGCAGAAAAGGTCCAACTAAATCATTCCGTCGGACATTCCGATCGTGTGTGGGCTTCATCTGACTTTATATTTCTAAAATTCTGATGAACCTAGAAATAGAACATGTTTCAAATCTTTCTGATGGACTCAATCCCTATCGGGAAAACCGTTCGTCTGTATGCTAGTCCGATGGACCAAAAACGACACAAGGGCAGATATTGGCTACTGGCTATTGAACTTCCTTTTTCTAGTCCCGTCATACGTCATCGCGTTCTAAACAAACGGACTTTGGTGTGATCGTGTGTAGGCAAATCTGTTTCAGCAGAACTCCATCGGAGTCTATTCTGACGGAGAGTCCGGTCGTGTGTACGTGGCATAAGGAGTATTCTTTCCACTGACCACCAATGTAAGGAACATTCTTCCCACTGACCACCAATGTAAGGAACATTCTTCTCACTGATCACCAATGTAAGGAACATTCTTCTCACTGATCACCAATGTAAGGAACATTCTTCCCACTGACAACCAATGTAAGGAACATTCTTCCCACTGATCACCAATGTAAGGAACATTCTTCCCACTGACCACCAATGTAAGGGACATTCTGACCACTGACCACCAATTATAAGGGGCATTCTTTACACTGATCACCAATGTAAGGAACATTCTTCACACTGATCACCAATGTAAGGAACATTCTTCACACTGACCACCAATGTAAGTATTCCTCCTATTGACCACCAATGTAAGTATTCCTCCTATTGACCACCAATGCGAGGGGACATTTTTCCCACTGACACCTGATGAATTGGCTTTAGCAGGGGTTCCTCCAGACCAGGAAATTATTTTAAGGGTTCCTCTGGGGTAAGAATGTTGGCTGGTTTATGGGGTCTATTTATAAAGCAGTGGATGTGACTTTCACCAACATTCTCTGATGGAGAATCAATCACTGTCATTTAGGAAACAGCACAAGGAAGATTCACCTGCAAAGAATATTTGCTGACTGTAAGATGCTCTTTTTTTTATAAATACTGTAAGCTTCTATGTGTTTAGTGTGGCAGCACCCACTAGATTTGGCATAAAGCGTTGGGTGGATTTAAAGTGAATTTCTTTTTTTTTTAAACTAACAAATGGGGGTTTATACTTACCTGCTCTGTGTAATGGAATTGCACAGGGTGACCCTGAACCTCCTGTTCTCGGGTCCACTGCCAGCGTTCTTGGCTCCTCTTCTTGTTATGCCACTATAAGAAGCTGCTTCCTACCATGGCACACCTGTGCGCTCAACCCCAAGCCACCCTGCCTGTGTCTATTGAGGCACAATTAAGGCATGTGGGCACAATCAAGAGTCAATCAGTGACAGTGGTCACCAGCAGGGCTGGGCTATGGGGCGGGCAGCTTCCTTGGCAACTGTAGCAGGTGTGGGGCACAAAAAAGGCAGGAGTTGCAACCAATAATGCTGAAACTTTCAGACGTGACAGCCAATGCCTGGGCAACCTGGCAGAGTGAATAGCCATGTGGGCACAATCAAGAGTCAATCAGTGACAGTGGTCACATTGGCCGTGGGGAGGGGGGGGGGTTGGGCAGAAGGGGAAGCTGCCTTGGTAAGTGTAGCAGGAAGGGGGGGGGGGGGGGCACAAAAAAAAAGCAGGAGGTGCAGCCTATCCTGCTGAAACTTTCAGACGTGACCCCAAAACCTATAGGCAACCTGGCAGAGTTAATAGGCATGTGGGCAAAATCAAAATCAATCAGTAGCTGGGCCAAGGGGTGGGCAGAAGGCTGCCTCGGCCATTGTAGCAAAACGGGCACAAAAAAGACAGTTGCAACCTATCCTTCAGAAATTGTTATGGTGGGGTTAGTTTGGCATTGGGTGCCAAAGGACATTGTCCTGGCACAGGTCAGGCACAGGTCATCAGGGTAAAGCTGGGCCATATGCAGCAATAAATATTCAACAGATGTTTGAAACCTTCCCCATATTTTATAAAGCAACAAAGGAGATACCCTTCAAGTAGAGGGGGTGGGACTTGCACTCTCCTCAGAAACAAGGTACCGGTATGCGCTGCAACCATCCTACATACCCATCACCCTGCCCCAGTGCAATAAAGACTATATTGTCAAAAGTATTGGGACGCCTGCCTTTACACGCACATGAACTTTAATGGCATCCCAGTCTTAGTCCATAGAGTTCAATATTGAGTTGGCCCGCCCTTTGCAGCTATAACAGCTTCAACTCTTCTGGGAAGGCCGTCCACAAGATTCAGGAGTGTGTCTATGGGAATGTTTGACCATTCTTCCAGAAGAGCATTTGTGAGGTCAGGCACTGAAGTTGGACAAAAAGCCTGGCTCACAGTCTCAGCTCTAAGTCATCCCAAAGGTGTTCTATCAGATTTAGGTCAGGACTCTGTGCAGGCCAGTCAAGTTCCTCCACCCCAAACTCGCTCATCCGTGTCTTTATGGACCTTGCTTTGTGCACTGGTGGGCGGTCATGTTGGAAAAGGAAGGGACAATCCCCAAACTGTTCCCACAATTTTGAGAGCATGAAATTGTCCAAAATGTCTTGGTATGCTGACGCCTTCAGAGTTCCCTTCCCTGGAACTAAGGGACCAAGCCCAACCCCTGAAAAAACAACCCCACACCATAACCCCCCCCCCCCTCCACCAATGATTTGGACCAGTGCACAAAGTAAGGTCCATAAAGACATGGAGGAGCGAGTTTAGGGTGGAGGAACTTGAGTGACCTGCACAGAGTCCTGACCTCAACCCGATAGAACACCTTTGGGATGAATTAGAGCAGAGACTGTGAACCAGGCCTTCTTGTCCAACATCAGTGCCTGACCTCACAAATGGGCTTCTGGAAGAATGGTCAAACATTCCCATAGACACACTCCTAAACCTTGTGGACGGCCTTCCCAGAAGAGTTGAAGCTGTTATAGCTGCAAATATTGAACCCTATGGACTAAGACTGGGATGCCATTAAAGTTCATGTGAGTGTAAAGGCAGGCGTCCCAATACTTTTGGGAATATAGTGTATGTATTAAAAATAATTTCAGTAAGACATGTAAAGGGGTAGGGGACTTACCTTGATGCTCCTCTCATTGTTGGTGCTCTTCCCTGCACACTTGGGCCCTCCGCCTTGCACTACACTATCCAGCACCTGCACCAGCACCTCCCCATCATCCTTGTTTTCGAAACAGCTGCTCCGCGCCTCGCGGATCTCCTTCCCCACGTCGCGGAGCCGGTAAGCGCACACCGCCATATCCTTCTGACCCTCGAACACCCCAAACATCCTTCCGGGCTCCGCGAAAACAGACACCAAACGCCCGTACAGGGCTCCCTTGGGCCCCTCACAGCGCAGGCCCAGCTGGATGTAGGACTCCGTCAGCTTGCGGGTGTCCCCACGCGGATCCGGCGTCAGGCAGAGGCGCGCGATGGCGCTGCTGGGCCGGCTCTCCTTCCCCGCGGGGGCGGGCTCTAGGTTCATGGCCAGGTAGCCGAAGCCGTCCTGCTGGAAAGCCCGGATGAAGACCAGTCGGATGTTCCGCTTGTTGCCTTGCTTCACCTTGAAGATGTTGTCGTCGGAGGGG